>NC_091749.1:73623732-73736232 GCF_043380555.1 Nothobranchius furzeri
CAAATTTATCGTTCCAGGCAAATAAAATGACCCCAGTGTCCACCAAGCTCTCCCCTCCAGACTCCTTTCTCTCTCGCTTAAGTTCATCTATCTCTCTTGCTCGGCCGGCCATCTGTCTTCTGGTCTCATCTAGCTCTTTGTCTCCGTCCCAGGAGCCCCGGCAGCGTGCAGAGCACTCTGCAAGTCTTAATTCAAACGAAGCCCCGTCGCGCCCTGTTAGACCTTCTCTGTCACTGCTGTCGCCCGCTGCTGCCCGCGACAGGGGCCTGAGCCGCAAGTTAAGAGACCCTGGGCTCAATAAAAAAGTGGGTGATTAAACAACTCCCTGTAATTGCTCCTTTTGTGCAAGAATCAAACGGTCACACTCGTTATGGAGGCGGGAGAAAGGGAGGTGGCTGGGAGCAGCCGCCTCCGCTGAGGGCTCAACAGCCTCGGCGACCCCTGTGCCCTCCAGCCACTACTTCTACATCTGACCAAACAACCGCTGCATAGCGAGTGTGTGTCCGTCTACACGTGTGTATGTTGAGCATGCAAAGAAAGCCATGAAAACAGGAAAGAGCAGAGCGGCTCCAGAGCTCCCCTCGGTGGGGAACGACGCAACTGCACGTGGCAAAGCGACGTTTGGACCGGAGCGGTTTGCACTCGCGAGCAACCAGCCAGCTGGCTTTGGTAATGGAGGACAAAGCCAAACCAGGGGGCCGTGTCCAACATGGGGGCTGGGTTTCAGAGATCACAGTAATTTGTGACCCATACACATCATCTGCTAGCACATGTACAAGTATCGGTGCAAAAGGCCCAGCCACGGGTACTGTCAAATGGGTCAACTTACAAAAGGGAGGCGCCCAATTACCGTAGCCACAAATACACACATAAAGTGCCTCTCAAGAGCCCATGAGTGCTTCGGCTTCCCGATTATTAAATCCACTCTCAACACGGCCAGCTCTCGTACACGTCCAGGGCCTCCGGTGCCAGAACAGCTATCAGAGCGGACTAGAGCAGAGGTTTGAGAGAGGAGAGCTCTCTGTGGTCAGAGAGAGCAGAAGAAGCCCAGCGAGACAGGATGGTGTGAACATTTAGCTGGTCGGCAGCGGCGAAAGCGGAACCTTCTCTCTACTAGAACCACGGAGAACTCACAGAGCATGAGGACAGAGAGCTGGAGCGTGGTCTCAGGAATGAAACGAACCATTTTAAAGGTCAAAGCTGATCACTTTCAGGAGATTCGTTATGGAAATTAACTCAGTTATGATTTATTATTTCTTTAAATACACAAATGTCATCTAATCTGTACTATGAAATATACTTATCATATTCATATAATTCAACATTTCCTAGCCCTGCTCACAGAGTAAAACATTAACAACGTTATTTTAAAAAGTCTGAAAAACTTTAACCAATTTAAATCCTATTTCTCGGTCTTTGAGTGACGCTAACCTTCCTGAATTCTCCACAGACATAATGACTCCATGAATACAGGTGACCGGTTTCATGTCAACGCCCAGAACAAAATAAATGATAGGTGAGTTTAGAGTCAAAGAAAGGTTGGAACAGACGGTCTGTTGGAAGTGGAGTAACAGTGCCCCCTTCTGTTCAAAACCTGAGTAGAACAAGCCCCCCCCCCCCCCCCCCCCCCCCCTAATGACAGCACTATTTTTAACAGACATCCAAGCAAAAAAGACTGTTTGTAAAACTGTGCAAAATGAAGCTTTATTCTTTTTCTCCTCCAGCGCCTCCTTTCATCTTCATAATCACCATCATTGTTGTCAACATCATCTCAGAAGCAACGCTGACCAGAGACACAGAGGCACAGGCTTGGAGCTCATACCTTCTGGCAGAAACAGATATCAGCTATTAGACGTCCGGCAATCACTGGGTCTGTTTCACACGTCCATCATGTCCATCATGTCCATCATGTGCACATCTTCCAGGGCAGTTTGTTTCACCAGTGTCTCCGGTGTTCATATATACAAGTTGCTTCTCTTTAATGTCTCTCTGTCCATTTGGCAGTCAGGATGCAGGAGATCAACGAAAGACCATCTCAGTACAGGTTCAGGTGTTGGACACCAGAATGTTGTTGACCCTTTAAGTCGTTTTTGCAACGCCTCTTTCTCCCACTGCTCTGTCCACTGCAGGTCTGGGGACAGTTTCTCCAGTTTAGGCAAATGTTGTAAAAGTGCAACTTACAGTGAATAATCAAAAAAAGGAAACTAAACACACACAAATGTACCTACATACATACATACGTACCTACATACATACGTACCTACATACATACATACGTACCTACATACATACATACATATGTACATACATACATACATACGTATGTATATACATGCATACATACATACATACGTACATACATATGTATGTACGTATGTACATACATATGTATGTACATACATATGTATGTACATACATACATACGTATGTATGTACATGCATACATACATGCATACGTACATACATATGTATGTACGTATGCATGTATGTATGTATGTACATACATACATGCATACGTACATACATACATACATACATACATACATACATATGTGCGTACATACATGTGATCTTACATATGTACATAGTTACATACATACATACATGACTAAATGATAAACTAGCTATACAAGGTTGCTAGTATCCTAAATGAAACCTAAAAGGTTCAACTCAATGAGGTTGAGAATTGAACTAAATTACAGGTGGACAGGATGTGATCCCTTCCGGACCGGTGCAGACCGGAGCGGATGCTGAAGTATTGGGATCCATCATTTTCTTTACATTGGATCAATAGTTTGTGAGTCCTTGGTGTACTTCGTATGCATAGATGTTAAATGAGTTGCCCAGATCATGGATTACTAGTGAGCACTTAAAAATAAATAAACAACATAACACATGGATGATGAAGAGTAATTGGATTGTTCTCTTGTTTTGGAGTCAGAGAATAGTGCTTTTAAATCTGACATCTGATATTTCACCCATCATAGCTTCTGCAAACCACAAATGTTATAAGTCAAAGCAGCTGTGCAAGAATTCGAGTTGGAAATGATTAAATCATTAAATATATTTTTGTAACAATGGTGAACACACCAAAACACCTGAAGGCCTCTGAGCTGTGTTAAATCTAGCACTGTAACACCAACCCCCTGGCAAACAGAGCTGTATTAATAACACAAATAATTCAGTTACCAGTAAATGTTCACTTTTTCTCATCAAAACTTGCAGTTTTTTACATAATAAACAAAACATTCAGAAATGTTATTTTCAGACTTTTCTGTAAAAATGAATTTAAAACAGTTCTTATGATCAAATTAATTAAATGTAAGTCACCTTTCTTCATTCTGAGGCTAAAATCCGAGTGCTGTCTACGAGAAACCTTTCACAAACTCTAGTTCTTTAAAGAATAAATAGATGAAAGATCATAGTTTCATAAAGTACAGAAACACCTATTTGAAATTTTTTTTTACTACAAATTCACATGAATAATTTAAAAATAGTCAGTGGAATCAGTGAAAGTAAACAAGGATAACTGTGGCGGCCCTAATGTGTGATGGATGTGGACAACAGACCTGGTGACTCCACTGAATGTTTAAACCGGAAAATTCATGTTCCCAAATGAGATGAGCTGATTTAAATCGAGACAAACAGACCGACTCTCAAAGGAACAAGTGATGCCATCAACTAGAGGAGATGAACCCAGAGGAGGAAGAAAAGAAGAGAGGATCAGAATAAAAACCATATTGGTAGAGATGTGCCTAAAAACTCCTTCATCCTTCAGTATCCAGCCTGAGGACAGCTCACCCCAACATTCCCTTCAACTGTCTGCCCGCCTGCCTCCTCCAGCAGAGGCGAGTGGATCTGCTGCTGAACCTCCATTAGCTGGAGTAGATCTGGGTCCCAATCACTCGCATTATCTCCTTCTGGACCTTGGGCTCCTGGGTGTTGATGTTGGCATCTCCTACCTGGCCATCCTCATACCTGCAAAAGCGCAGAACAGGAGTTTAAATTATATTTATTCTCATGCTTTGGCCTTTTCTCACCATAGAACGGTGTACAAATATTTTCTGGTAAATGAAAGCTGCAATGGCAAACGTGGAAAACAAATTGGCTCAAAAAATGTTTTTCATGCCTCGACAACTTTCTAATGTAGTGTCACTATAAATATACTATGGGCATTAAAATGAAAATAATATTAATAACAATAAAGTGGCATTTATCTAAAACCTCCACCAACAACAGCAGGGTATCTGCAGGTTTAAGGAAGCCAAATTTAAGACTTTTTAAGACCTTTTTTGAGGCCACTTTGACCAAATTTAAGCTATAATTTCCTAGCCTAGTGAACTAGACCAAATTCTTGCTTTGCAAAGTTTGGTCTAGGCACGCTCCACTGGAACCTCCGCAGCTCCTACCAAGACTCTGGCTAGCCAATCACAGCTCTCCAGAGGGGTTTCAAACACATAAAGAGCTGTGATTGGTCCATAATGGTGGGCCAATCATAGTGCTCTATCTGCTTAGTGAACAAATCACAGAGCTTTATCCGCTTTGTGGGCCAATCAGGGCACTCTATATGCCTGGTGGGTGGGATGATGCAACAGAGTGAAACAAGAGGATGTCACATTCATTGTCCAGTGGAATGCGGAGATCATTTGAAAGACAACGGTAGAACCCGCCCCACAACCGAGAACCGTCAGTGGAGCGTGGCCAGACTAAATAATACATTTATTTAATCTGGCTTGCCAGGCTAATAATTTCCAGCTATTGCCTGGAACCGGTGCTAAACACGTCGCGAACGTGGCATTAGCCATCCAGTTACCATTAAACCATGGGTGTTTCTCAATGCCAAGGAACCTTGCCTTGATGTCTTGGCCCCGCCCCGGTTGCCTAGGAGATACGTCATCAGGAGCCGCCAAGACGTGTTCCATTGTTCACGTTCTACCGAGGCGTGTGTTCTCCGTTTGGTAGACGTTTAGCTAGCTGAGCAAGGACACACTGGAGGTGTCTTGTAGCCTAGCCTTGGCCAAAAATAACCCAAAATACACCGCGGTATTTTCAAAAGGACGGCGGATCAGAAGCCGGCAGCTATTTCGGAGACAATTTTCGAGTTTAAAAGTAAGTCAACTCATTTAGTCAAGTCAACTTTATTTATATAGCACTTTATAACAGCATAAAAGCTGACCAAAGTGCTTAACAAGACAAAACGAACAGAAGTTCCCTAAAAAATCTAAAAACAAGATAAAAAGTTCATCACAAGGTAAAAACATGATAAAACAAACATATCAAACTGACATAAAAGCTACTAAAAACAGATGCATTCTCATACTGAATTAAAAGCAGCTGAGAACAGAAGAGTCTTTAAGAGTGATTTAAAACCCGACGGTGATGAAACTGTAACCGGATTACAGGATACAATAAGATAATTAAAAGAAAAAATAAACAAATGGGCCAATAATTAGGTTCGGGGAGAATTGGAGGTTGTTTAAGAATGACTGGAGTCACGGGTATAGCATGAAACGGTTTATATACTAAATTTTAATAATAATGGGAAATATAACACATAAAGATAACACATAAAAACAGATGAAAACAATCGACAATAGTAAAATGCTCGGTATGAGATTTGATCATATGAGTCACAAGTCAGCCGGCGTCAAGTCAAATCCCCACGCTTGGGGTGAAAGTCAGAGTCCGGTGGTGCGATTTTTTCCTACCGCACCGTTGAGATTGTTCACAGAAGAGAGCAGTCTGCTCTTCAGTTACTTGAGATGTCCTGGTTCGTTCAGTGGTTAAGGCTCGCCATCTCCCTCGTCAGGAAGAAATCCAGTTCTCGTTCCAAGTGAGTGATCATAGGAGTCGGGATCAAACCCAAGGAAAAAAAAAAACCCAGCCTGTAAACAACAGGACTGTTAGCGAGTTGGCATCGACCCTTCTCGTCACATCACAGCATAAAGTCTTACAGACTTAAACAAATGCTTCACTCTATTGGCATAGCCAATCATGTTTGGGTTCACAGTTCAACTAACATAACATCAATTTGATTGTCTATTAAAATAATTCTCAGTAGCTCTGGAAATATAATTACATATGACAACAATTGTTCAGCTCAATAGGCTCAGTTAGATTCTATTACTCTACACTATTCAACAAGAAATACATTCATGACAACAAGGATACATTTAGTTGTGTTTCTATACAGCATTGTGACACCTTGTATATCTGTAACACAATAAATAAATAAATAAATAAATAAATAAATAAATAAATAAATAAATAAATAAATAAAATGTTCTATAACAAAATTCAACAAAATATAAATTCTGGTCCTTTGGTCCACCTTTGTAAAATAATTCCTCCCTAATCAGTTAGCTTTTATTTATTTTTATTTATCTATTTTTTTATTATTAAATGTTTGGTTAAGGGACGCATTGCTAATTCTATGGCGTTAGCTATAACGCCCCTGAGGACCTTGTACATCTAGGCCGTACCACCATTAACTGGCGGTTTGAGCCGTTAACTCCTGGGAATCCCATATGCCCTACCGCCGTTAACTGGCGGTTTGAGCCGTTAACTCCTATATGCCCTACCACCGTTAACTGGTAGTTTGAGATGTTAACTCCTGGGATCTAACGTCTAGCAGCCCACTGCTGTCACCTCGGTTGCTGTAATTAGCTTTTTGAATTTAATAATTTACTGAATTTAATCTCATTCACTCACCAACGCGCTCCAACGGTTCCCTCCTACAGAGGATTGGTTCACTCTGTCGTCTCCACACAAATCTATAAGAATGGAATTAATTTGATAAGCTATTTAAGTTTCCTTTTTTTTTTTAAGTTGCATCGTTAGCTTTTTCTCTTCTTTTTTCTTTACTCACCGCGTTGGTTCCAAGTTCCTAGCTCTTATTAGAAGGAGTCAAGTCCGCCTCTCCCTCTATCTATGCGGCACCCAAATCAGGGTTCTTCACGGCCTCGACCGTTGTTTTTTTTCTCTCTCTCTCTCTCTCTAACCGCTCAGTCTTTGCTTTCTGTATCTGCGTGCTGCACAGCCGTTTGTCTCTCCTCTCGCTCAGCTGCGTCGCACGGTTTTATTTCGCGGAGGCGGGACTTATTTCTCTCAGCCAATGAAATTTCAGATTCCCACCTGGACCAATAGTATACAGCTTTCCTCTTCTGTTTCTGTTAGTGATGTTCAAGATTCTTGTTTTAACCGATGTTTAATATTAAACTCGTTATTTTAGTTATTCACCCTTCCAATAATTCATTATGAAATTATCTATTAGTTAATTAGATATCTATTAATTAGTATTGTTAATTTCCTTAATTTATATTTTATATTTTATCTAAATTGAGGATGGATCATATTAGTAAGCCAATTAGTTAATACCTCATTAAGGTTCTAGCTTCTGGGTTACATCCTCCCCCATTAAATATCATGCACGTCCCTGTGCATTGTTTCTACGGGGTACACAACTTCTTGAGTAAGAGAGTCAATAAAAGCTTTATTAAGTCCTTGGAAAAGGGACCTAACTACGGTCACTAGTGGATTGCCCAATTGAGAGTAAGTTAGTCTTTGAGGAGGCTGACTACTTCGTTCAGATCTCCTGACATACATCTCTGGTTGCACAGTATCATGCTCATCCGTTTCGGTTTGATTCTCAACTGAGACAGGACGAAGTGAGCTCTCTGTTTCCGACAGAGCTGATGAGCTATTCTCTAAGACTTTGGTCTTTTCAGATGTATGTGTCTGATCGTGTATGATGGGTTCAAAACTTACATCACGTTGCTGCGACTTTAGGACACCATCCAATTGAGGTAGGTTTGTGTTAGTTTCATCCCCCGTTTCTACGTCAGGTAAGTATACTTCGTTTTTTTTCGTTTTTTCAGGTAAGTATGTTGCTGCTTCTTTCACTCTTTCAGGTAAGAATGTCGCAGTTTCACTCATTCTGTCAGGTAAGAATGTTTCGGTGTTGATGCCTTTGTCAAGTAAGGACAATTCAGCATTTTCATTACCAGCTAAGGTTGGTTCCTTGCGATCCCCTGTGTGTAAGGATAGTGTGTTTTGTTGTTGAATATTATTTACCGGTCCTGAATCTGCTATGAGTTCCCTATTTGGCAAGGTGACCGCTATTTGATAGGATGGTCGGTTTAGCACTTGTGGAAGATCAGAGTAATAAAACTCATCTACCTCTTCGTCAAGTGGCTCATCTGGGTCAGGTTCTAAGGCTGAACTCTGTCTTGTATGAGGTCTGCTAGGTTTCGTAACGCGTTCTGTTTCATTTTCTAATGAAGAGAGAAAACCACAAGGCAGTAAAAGATCTCTGTGGAGTGTTCTGTTGGGTCCTTCTCCGTTCTCTGGTTTTACAGTGTATACTGGCAAGTTTTCCATCTGTTTGAGAACTATATACACTGTTTGCTCCCATTTGTCTGCTAATTTATGCTTTTCTCTTAAGCGAAGATTTCGGACTAAAACACGATCTCCCACACCTAGTGTGGACTCACGAATGTTTCTGTCGAACCGTTCTTTGTTCTTCCTCGCTGTTTTTTGAGAGTTTTTTATGACAATGTCATAACTCTGTTCCAGATGACTCTTCAGTTCTTTAACATACTGAGAATGAGTTATAGAGGGCTTGTTCAAATGCGGTAACCCAAAGGCAATATCTATAGGCAACCGAGGCTGCCTACCGAACATTAGCTCGTAGGGAGAGTATCCCGTCACGTCATTTTTTGTACAATTGTACGAGTGAGTAAGTGGTTTTACAAAATCGCGCCAGTGATGTTTCTCAGTGGCTTGTAAAGTTCCCAACATGCTGAGTAATGTACGATTGTACCGTTCAACGGGGTTGCCACGAGGGTGATAAGGGCTCGTTCTGACTTTACGGATACCAAGTAAAGAACAAAGTTCCTTGATTGTACGTGATTCGAAATCCCGTCCCTGATCACTATGAAGACGCTCAGGAAACCCGTAGTGGACTAAAAAATGTTCCCACAGGTTCTTCGCGACGGTGGTGGCTTTCTGATCTTTTGTTGGGATGGACACTGCATACTTTGTAAAATGGTCTGTAATCACTAAGACATCTTTAGTGTTCTTACTGTCTGGTTCTATGGAGAGAAAATCCATGCAAACTAACTCCATAGGTCTGGTGGTGGTAATACTCACCATTGGAGCAGCTTTGTCAGGGAGGGCCTTTCGACGGATACATCTTTCGCAAGTTTTAACTTTGATTTCGATATCACTAGCCATTCTTGGCCAGTAAAAACGGGACCGAATGAGATCTGTCGTACGTTCAACCCCAAGATGCCCCATATCATCATGTAGGCTTTGCATGACTGTTGAACGTAATGAATCAGGCAAGACTAACTGCAATGATGTCTCTGGTCCTAATTGGCGTCTCCGGTACAGTAAATCATTTTGAAACTCAAACCGTTTCCACTCTCTCAAAAGGTTAAGAACCACCGGGGGTTCTGCAATAGTATCAGTTGGCGGTTTATTGTCAGTCATAAGCAGCTGAATGACTCGGCCAATGGTTGGATCTTTCCTCTGCAAGGAGACAAGGTCAGCATGGTTATACTTGGGCACAGCAAAGAAACTGTCACTATTGTCTTCCAACTGGAATAGGTCTGGAATGGCCGCTGCAGACATGGCAAGTGACTGAACTAAACCACAAGGAGAATCAGTCTCATCCAAGACCATGTGCTTTTGGCATGTTGCCTTCACTGCTTCGGCTTGAAGTTGAAGCTCGACTTCTTTGACAGAGGATAAAAGATGAGATCGGAACTCATCTAGTCGTTGGCATTCCTCAGTGAATTTTGAGTTGTCTTCAGGTTTATCATGCAGCCTCCTAGACAGGCCATCCGCGTCAACGTTCTGTGTACCTGCACGGTATCTGATGTCAAAATTATAGGTGGACAACGCAGCTAGCCAACGATAGCTCGTTGCATCGAGTTTTGCCGTTGTTAAGAGGTAAGTTAACGGATTATTATCAGTAATGACAGTGAATGTGTTCCCATACAAATAGTCATGAAACTTATCTGTTATGGCCCACTTTAAGGCTAGAAACTCCAACTTGTGCGCAGGGTACCTAGTTTCACTAGAGCTTAAACCGCGACTTGCATAAGCGATTACCTGTGTGACACCGTTTTGCACTTGGTATAGCGCTGCACCGAGTCCGGTCGTACTAGCATCTGTGTGTACTAGATATGGGAGTTTTGCGTCAGCGTAGCCAAGAACTGGCGAAGTGGTAAGTTTTTCAATAATAGTTTGAAAGGACTTCTCACAGTCTTGGCTCCAACGATTCCCAAAGGGTTCTTTGGGGTTCAAGTACTTTGATCTACATGGTGGTGTTTTAAAGTTTTTCCGTTTGGGTGGATAACCAGCCGTGAGAGATGTTAGTGGCTTGACAATATTTGAGTAATCTTTAACGAAGCGTCGGTAATAACCGGTAAATCCTAAGAAAGATTGGAGTTCCTTCAAAGTCTGAGGCTTCGGCCATGTTTTGAGTGCTTCCACCTTATCTGGATCGGTTTTTATGCCATCTCGAGATACTATATGTCCAAGATAACGCACAGATGTCTGGAAAAAACGACACTTATCTGGTGATAGCTTGAGTCCGTATTCTCTAAGCCGTTCAAGAACGTGAGAAAGTCTGGTTTCGTGTTCTTCCAAGGAGTTGGAAAAGACGATCAAGTCGTCTAGGAAAACTAACACTTCCTTCAGATTAATGTCCTTCATACACTTTTCCATAACCCGTTGGAAAGTGCTTGGAGCATTTGTTATTCCTTGTGGCATACGGTTAAATTCATAAAACCCAAACGGGCAAACAAAAGCAGTTTTAGGTTTATCCTTTTCACACATCTCTATTTGATAGTAACCTGACTTGAGGTCCATCACAGAAAACCACTGTGATCCAGCGAGAGCAGAAAAGGACTCCTCCAAGTTAGGCAGGGCATATGCGTCGCGAATGGTTTGCAGATTAAGCTTTCTATAGTCTATACATAGACGTACCTCACCATTCTTTTTCCGAACTACGACTATTGGTGAGGCAAATGGAGACTCCGACTCTCTTATTATACCGGTTTCCAAGAGGGCTTCCAAATGTTTTCTCACGGCTTCATAATCATGTGGATGGATCGGCCGAGATTTCTGTTTGAATGGGGTCTCGTCTTTTAAGTTGATGTGATGTCTTATCTGTTGTGTATGACCAAAATCAAGATCGTGGTGCGAAAACACATCGGAGTAAGTGTTAAGTTTGTTGGTGATCCTCCCTTTCCATTCTTCGGACAAGGGCGAAGTACCGAAGTCAAAACTGAGAGGAGGGTTTGAAGGTGAAGTCTGTTGCTGCAAACTACACGCCGCAAGTACTTTCTGATCACTTTTGTCAGGTTCTGGATATGGCATAACACGATCGGCTTTAACTAACTCAGCGATCACACAGTTAGTGGGTAATGTGATGTCATGGTTAGTTTCGTTTCTTAGTACAACAGGTACTTTGTATGGACCATGTGAAGGTAAGGAAATGAGGCAACAGTCTACAATTATACCCCCTGGTAGAGAACCATTGGTGGGTTGTTCAATGAGTGCATAAGGCTCATGCTTGTTTTGGCTGGGTTGCATAAACCCTTCTAGTAACAGTTTTTTATTTGCAGGGAGAACTTCTTGGGTTCTCCCTCGAAGCTTCACCACACCAACTCGTCCATCTTTGCTTTGTTTTTTTCTGACTGCTAAGGCTTTTAGCACGTGTTGGTACCCATAAGAGAGTGCCTTGGAATCAGGTAAGTTATTGGCAGACAATTGCTCATACAAAGGATCGAGTGTGTTTGTGCCAATGAGTAGTGGTGTATCAGAGTTTGAGCTTATATCCGGAACCACTAACGCAAGGGTAGGTAACTCAAGTCCAGACTGATCGAGCTCTTTTGGAAATGTGACACTTATCTCTATGTATCCTAAATAAGGAACTGCTTGACCGTTTGCGCCCTCGACTTCTAACAGATTACTGATGGGTTTAATTGAGAGGTCAGGTAAGTGTTCTTGGTAAAAAGAATTGGCAATGGTGGTTACCTGGGACCCTGAATCCAGTAAACAATTACATTCAACACTGTTAACTGAGACTGTAGCTGTGCATCGCCCACCCACTAATCTTTTGGGAAGTTTTGGCACTGAATGAGCATGAACTGGCTTGCAAAAAAGTCTCTCTGTCCTTTCCTTAGAGGGACTTGGTTCTACTTTAGCACCTATCTGTCCCACGATAGGAGCTTCTACCGGTTTAAAGGAGGAGACTGAGCAATTGGCTTTGACATCTCCCACTCGCGCTGCTTCTGTCTAAGAGCAAGTCTTTTAGTTGCAACTAGTGCTGGATTTGGCTCGTTGCTACAGCTAGAAGCTATGTGCCCATCTTCTCCGCACTTAAAACAGTATCCAGGCTTTGGTCTGGGCACCATTGCTGTTATCTGCTGAATCTGTTTGGGCCCATCTGGAATTTTAGTCCCCACACGGGGTTTTGACTCTTTTTGAGTTTTCTTTGCCTTTTTATCTGTGTTGTTAACCTTAAGCTGTGCAATTTGGCTCCTGAGCTCAGCGATTTGTTTGCGTAAGTCATCACAGTTATCATCTATTTCCAGTTCACAAGTGTTTTTACTCTGAGAGCATGTTGTTTGCACATTTGAATACACTCTAGTTCGTTGTGCCCCTAAGTGTTGTTTCATGCGTGCTGCTTTAGTAGCCTGTTTGTCTTCTTCAGTGCGCAGTTTGAGGAGAAGTGCTGTAAAATGAGGCGGGTTGTCTTTCTTTTGTTCGAGTTGCAGGTTTGAAATCAGCGAGCTGTCCCAACAGCCTCTGCAAAACTGCTTGAGCAGCTGCTGGTCGGCGTCACTGGAGGAAATTCCATTCCTCTGAATAACTAGGTTTAACAAGGTGTATAACCTCTGAAAGTAATCGGAAGGTTTTTCACCACTGTCCTGGTTTGTGTTTAAGAAGCGAGCAAAGAGCTCGTCGCCGTCTTCGACAGCTGCGTAAGCTGAATCGAGATGTTCAAGGTACGTTTCCGGGTCGGATTTTGGACTAAGAGCTTTAACGATGCTCGCTGCTGGGGCTGACAGACTCTCCACGATTCTTCGTACAATTTGGGACTTGGTGAGTGAAGGATCATTTATGCATAACACTACACTACTACGCCAAGTATCATAGTCAGTTTCAAAAGAAGGGTGTGGAACTCGCCCTGAGAACGGTTTTAGTCTGTATTGTGAAGTAGGCGGAGGGATAACCTCACTGCTTTTAACAATGTGTTCCACAATAACTCGCTGAACCTCAGGTGTGTTTAAAAGATTTGGTGGAATGCAAGGGTTTTGTTTTCCAGTCTCTGTAGGTGGACAATTGTCCTTTGAGTTGTTCATATAGTTAACTTCTGGTGTTAAAGGCAGGGAATATGTAACTTGGTCACTATGGAGCATTGGCTCTAGTTCAGTGACTGGTTCAGATGCATGGGTATCCCTTCCTAAAGATTCCCCAATTTTTGCCAGTTCCTCCATTAGAAGGTCTTTAAATGATTGATTGCTACGCGCAGCTATGTCCCTGAGCTCTGACAGATAGGCATCAGTGGCAGATGTGCTAGTTTCTAGACTGTACGCGCTGGCTAGGTCTTGAATATGAAAGAAAACATCTGGGTTCCTAGTACAAGGTTTGTCATAGGGTAAACATTGTTTCTTTAATTCCTTAACAGTGGCTTCATGTTGAAACTCCACAATAATCTGATCACAGTTTGGTAACTTAATGCGCCTGTTAACTGGTCCGAATCCTTCCATAAACCCAAAGACTTCGTTATCAAGGTCTGTATCAGTTAACCCACTGATTAAAACAGCATTTGAAACCTTGACCTTTTCTGTTTTTACAACTTCCATTTTAAAACACTCAAAAGTACCAATAATGCCAAAATGGCAAACCACTGTGACCTCCAGGCACTCTTATGATGTCAGTCAATGGTTAGCTAAGGTAACAACTCTACAATTCTCCTGGCTGGCTCGCCAAGTTTTATGTAACCGGATTACAGGATACAATAAGATAATTAAAAGAAAAAATAAACAAATGGGCCAATAATTAGGTTCGGGGAGAATTGGAGGTTGTTTAAGAATGACTGGAGTCACGGGTATAGCATGAAACGGTTTATATACTAAATTTTAATAATAATGGGAAATATAACACATAAAGATAACACATAAAAACAGATGAAAACAATCGACAATAGTAAAATGCTCGGTATGAGATTTGATCATATGAGTCACAAGTCAGCCGGCGTCAAGTCAAATCCCCACGCTTGGGGTGAAAGTCAGAGTCCGGTGGTGCGATTTTTTCCTACCGCACCGTTGAGATTGTTCACAGAAGAGAGCAGTCTGCTCTTCAGTTACTTGAGATGTCCTGGTTCGTTCAGTGGTTAAGGCTCGCCATCTCCCTCGTCAGGAAGAAATCCAGTTCTCGTTCCAAGTGAGTGATCATAGGAGTCGGGATCAAACCCAAGGAAAAAAAAAAACCCAGCCTGTAAACAACAGGACTGTTAGCGAGTTGGCATCGACCCTTCTCGTCACATCACAGCATAAAGTCTTACAGACTTAAACAAATGCTTCACTCTATTGGCATAGCCAATCATGTTTGGGTTCACAGTTCAACTAACATAACATCAATTTGATTGTCTATTAAAATAATTCTCAGTAGCTCTGGAAATATAATTACATATGACAACAATTGTTCAGCTCAATAGGCTCAGTTAGATTCTATTACTCTACACTATTCAACAAGAAATACATTCATGACAACAAGGATACATTTAGTTGTGTTTCTATACAGCATTGTGACACCTTGTATATCTGTAACACAATAAATAAATAAATAAATAAATAAATAAATAAATAAATAAATAAATAAATAAATAAAATGTTCTATAACAAAATTCAACAAAATATAAATTCTGGTCCTTTGGTCCACCTTTGTAAAATAATTCCTCCCTAATCAGTTAGCTTTTATTTATTTTTATTTATCTATTTTTTTATTATTAAATGTTTGGTTAAGGGACGCATTGCTAATTCTATGGCGTTAGCTATAACGCCCCTGAGGACCTTGTACATCTAGGCCGTACCACCATTAACTGGCGGTTTGAGCCGTTAACTCCTGGGAATCCCATATGCCCTACCGCCGTTAACTGGCGGTTTGAGCCGTTAACTCCTATATGCCCTACCACCGTTAACTGGTAGTTTGAGATGTTAACTCCTGGGATCTAACGTCTAGCAGCCCACTGCTGTCACCTCGGTTGCTGTAATTAGCTTTTTGAATTTAATAATTTACTGAATTTAATCTCATTCACTCACCAACGCGCTCCAACGGTTCCCTCCTACAGAGGATTGGTTCACTCTGTCGTCTCCACACAAATCTATAAGAATGGAATTAATTTGATAAGCTATTTAAGTTTCCTTTTTTTTTTTAAGTTGCATCGTTAGCTTTTTCTCTTCTTTTTTCTTTACTCACCGCGTTGGTTCCAAGTTCCTAGCTCTTATTAGAAGGAGTCAAGTCCGCCTCTCCCTCTATCTATGCGGCACCCAAATCAGGGTTCTTCACGGCCTCGACCGTTGTTTTTTTTCTCTCTCTCTCTCTCTCTAACCGCTCAGTCTTTGCTTTCTGTATCTGCGTGCTGCACAGCCGTTTGTCTCTCCTCTCGCTCAGCTGCGTCGCACGGTTTTATTTCGCGGAGGCGGGACTTATTTCTCTCAGCCAATGAAATTTCAGATTCCCACCTGGACCAATAGTATACAGCTTTCCTCTTCTGTTTCTGTTAGTGATGTTCAAGATTCTTGTTTTAACCGATGTTTAATATTAAACTCGTTATTTTAGTTATTCACCCTTCCAATAATTCATTATGAAATTATCTATTAGTTAATTAGATATCTATTAATTAGTATTGTTAATTTCCTTAATTTATATTTTATATTTTATCTAAATTGAGGATGGATCATATTAGTAAGCCAATTAGTTAATACCTCATTAAGGTTCTAGCTTCTGGGTTACAAAACCATCCTAATCTGAATCGGGAGAGCATTCCACAACCTTGGAGCTGCTACTGAGAAAGCTCCATCACCCCTGAGCTTTCTCTTTGTTCTCGGCACCTCCAGGAGAAACTGGTCGGCTGACCTCAGTGACCGAGACGGGGAGTGAGTAACTAAAAGTTCAAACAGATACTGCGGAGCAAGGCCATGTACAGCTTTAAAAGCCAATAAAAGAACCTTGTACTGGACCCTATAAACCACAGGCAGCCAGTGCAGCGAAGCTAAACTTGGGGTAATGTGCTCCCTCTTTCTCGAACCCGTCAATAGGCGTGCTGCTGCATTTTGCACCATTTGAAGACGGGAGAAGTGAGACTGAGGAAGACCAAGGTACAGTGCGTTACAATAGTCTAGACGTGATGTAATAAACGTGTGAATCACCGTCTCAAAGTCATGACTTGGGAGCAGACGCTTAACCTTGGCGATCCTCCTTAACTGATAAAAACTGGCTTTGGTGACGGCACTGATTTGCTTTTCCAGAAGCAGGTCACTGTCAAGCCGGACTCCCAGACTGGTCGCTACAGGTTTCAAGAAAAGGGCTAGTGGACCAAGGTCAGCAGAACATGGCCCACTGGACACACTAGGACTAAAAAGCATGACCTCAGTCTTGTCATTATTAAAATGTAAAAAATTTGCAGACATCCAGGTTTTAACCTCATCTGTATATGTATGTATGTAGGTATGTATGGTTTTTTTTTTTAGATCCAAAGAAGTTATCTATAGTTGGTTAGTAGCTTAGTAGTTGCAGCTTCGGTGGCTAGCGGGTAATAACTCACTTATATTTTTAATTTAATAAACATAAACACAATTTATAAAGTAAAAGCTCGTTTTATATTTATATTGAAACGAATACATATAAAATATAACGTTGTCTCCCGTGTCACGTGACGTTACACGACAGCAGTGGAAGCCGCGGTCACGTGATGCAAGTCTGTTCCATTTAACCGTTTTCTTTGACCAAGGAAGGACCGTGTCCTCGTAAGCAAGGCGCCTTGACATTGAGAAACACCCTTGCACTTCCCCATGGCGCTAGCTCCCACTAGCTTAACCAGCTAATGTGCTCATCTAAAAATATCCCCCTTTCACAACCAACTGAATGTGTACGGTTCCGCTTATGCTATTATCATACTCAAAAAATGCTGAACACTAGAAATTCACGAAAATTTTATAGAAATAATAGAATCTATTTTATTGGGTCTTTGGTAATTTAAGACATTTGGAAACTGTATTTAAGGATTATTTGTCATTTTTTATGATTTTTAAGGCCTTACATTTGTAAAAGCAAATTTATCAATCAATCAATCAATCAAAGCTTTATTTATAAAGCGCCTTCCGCAACCCTGTCAGGAAGCCCAAAGCGCAAATTTAAGACTTTAAAAAACTTTTTAAGGACCCGCGGACACCCTGAACACGTTTTGGGCCAAAGCCAACCATCGGACCATCCGGTTGTCGGTCTCACCGAACCGCCACACTTCCCTGGGCGCTCCACTCATCACTCACTCACGTAATCAGCAGCAGAACAGCACTGGTGTGAGAGGTTCTCCGCTCAATAACATCAGAGGAGAAACAGCCGGATGCTACCGCTTCAGCTTTAGGACAAACTACCAGAGTCCCAAAAAAGAAAATCATCGTTTGACGTTTGGACCTAGAAAACGGCGGCTGGTGTTTAGCGCAATCTCGTTTCCTCTGACATCGTGGGTTTCCGGCGGAAGCGTCTCAGGGAAGGGGGATGAGGGGGGTTGGTGTTCTGGTTTGCGTTTAAAACTGTCCAGTTTTCAGATTCACCATAACAGCTTTTATTAAATTCTCTTCAAAAATGTCTTTTTATTTCTAACCTATGAGCCACGCGGTCCGAGGTTGATTATAGGACACAGCAGAATGTTCCATATTGTTCCATATTAAAATTCCATCGTTATTTAGATCTGAGAAGTTATTAAACAAGCAGTAACAGTAACCAATAGGGATGCAACGATGGATCGGCATTTGATCGTAATTGGCCGATAGCGCCCCTATCGGTTTTGATCGTCGTCGTCGTCGTCGTCTTCCTCCGCTTATCCGGGTCCGGGTCGCGGGGGCAGCATCCCAACTAGGGAGCTCCAGGCCATCCTCTCCCCGGCCTTGTCCACCAGCTCCTCCGGCAGGACCCCAAGGCGTTCCCGGACCAGATTGGAGATGTAACTTCTCCAACGTGTCCTGGGTCGACCCGGGGGCCTTCTGCCGGCAGGACATGCCCGAAACACCTCCCCGGGGAGGCGTCCAGGAGGCATCCTGACCAGATGCCCAAACCACCTCAACTGGCTCCTTTCAATCCGGAGGAGCAGCGGTTCTACTCCGAGTCCCTCCCGAATGTCCGAGCTCCTCACCCTATCTCTAAGGCTGAGCCCGGCCACCCTACGGAGGAAACTCATTTCGGCCGCTTGTATCCGCGATCTCGTTCTTTCGGTCATTACCCAAAGCTCATGACCATAGGTGAGGATTGGGACGTAGATCGACCGGTAAATCGAGAGCCTGGCTTTCTGGCTCAGCTCCCTCTTCCCCACGACAGATCGGCTCAGCGTCCGCATCACTGCAGACGCCGAACCAATCCGCCTGTCGATCTCCCGATCCCTCCTACCCTCACTCGTGAACAAGACCCCGAGATACTTAAACTCCTCCACTTGAGGTAGGACCTCTCCCCCGACCCGGAGGTGGCAAGCCACCCTTTTCCGGTCGAGAACCATGGTCTCAGATTTGGAGGTGCTGATCCTCATCCCAGCCGCTTCACATTCGGCCGCGAACCTACCCAGCAAGAGCTGAAGGTCAGAGCTGGATGAAGCTAGGAGGACCACATCATCCGCAAAAAGCAGAGACGAGATTCTCCTGCCACCAAACTCGACACACTCCACACCACGGCTGCGTCTAGAAATTCTGTCCATAAAAGTGATGAACAGAACCGGTGACAAAGGGCAGCCCTGGCGGAGTCCAACCCTCACTGGGAACAGGTCCGACTTACTACCGGCTATGCGGACCAAACTCACGCTCCTCTGGTAAAGGGACTGAATGGCCCTTAACAGAAAGCCACCCACCCCATACTCCTGGAGCGTCCCCCACAGGGTGCCCCTGGGGACACGGTCATAAGCCTTCTCCAAATCCACAAAGCACATGTGGATTGGTTGGGCAAACTCCCATGCCCCCTCCATCACCCTTGCAAGGGTATAGAGCTGGTCCACAGTTCCACGGCCAGGACGAAAACCACATTGCTCCTCCTCTATCTGAGATTCAACTATCGATCGGACCCTCCCCTCCAGTACCTTGGCGTAGACCTTTCCAGGGAGGCTGAGGAGTGTGATCCCCCTATAGTTGGAACACACCCTCAGGTCACCCTTCTTAAAGATGGGGACCACCACCCCGGTCTGCCACTCCCTAGGAACTGCCCCCGATGACCACGCAATGTTGTAGAGACGTGTCAACCATGACAGCCCTACAACATCCATAGCCTTGAGATACCCAGGACGAACCTCATCCGCCCCCGGGGCTCCGCCGCTGTGTAGTTGTTTGACTACCTCAGCAACTTCTGCCCCCGAGATCGGACAGTCCATCCCCAGGCCTCCCAGCTCTGGTTCCTCCTCGGAATGCGCATTGGTGGGATTGAGGAGCTCCTCAAAGTATTCCTTCCACCGTCCGACTATAGCCTCAGTTGACGTCAGCAGCTCCCCATCCCCACTGTAAACAGTGTGAGCGAGTTGCTGCCTTCCTCTCCTGAGGCGCCGGACAGTTTGCCAGAACCTCTTTGGAGCCGATCGATAGTCTTTCTCCATGGCCTCACCAAACTCCTCCCACGCCCGAGATTTTGCCTCGGCAACTGCCACTGCTGCACCCCGCTTGGCTATCCGGTACCTGTCTGCTGCCTCCGGAGACCCACAGACCAGCCACGCCCTGTAGGCCTCCTTCTTCAGCCTGACGGCTCCCCGAACCTCTGGTGTCCACCAGCGGGTACGGGGGTTGCCACCACGACTGGCACCGGCCACCTTACGACCACAGCTAGCAACAGCCGCCTCGACAATCGCAGAGTGGAACAAGGCCCACTCGGACTCAATGTCCCCCACTGCTCTCGGGACGTGGTCAAAGCTCTGCCGGAGGTGGGAGTTGAAGACCGTCTTGACAGGTTCTTCTGCCAGGCGTTCCCAGCAGACCCTCACTATGCGTTTGGGTCTGCCAGGTCTACGCGGCATGTTCCCTTGCCATCTGATCCAACTCACCACCAGGTGGTGATCAGTTGACAGCTCCGCCCCTCTCTTCACTCGGGTGTCCAAAACATACGGCCGCAGGTCAGATGATACGACTACAAAATCTATCATCGACCTGTGACCTAGGCTGCCCTGGTACCAAGTGTACCGGTGGGCATCCTTATTGTAACCCAGAAGCTAGAACCTTAATGAGGTATTAACTAATTGGCTTACTAATATGATCCATCCTCAATTTAGATAAAATATAAAATATAAATTAAGGAAATTAACAATACTAATTAATAGATATCTAATTAACTAATAGATAATTTCATAATGAATTATTGGAAGGGTGAATAACTAAAATAACGAGTTTAATATTAAACATCGGTTAAAACAAGAATCTTGAACATCACTAACAGAAACAGAAGAGGAAAGCTGTATACTATTGGTCCAGGTGGGAATCTGAAATTTCATTGGCTGAGAGAAATAAGTCCCGCCTCCGCGAAATAAAACCGTGCGACGCAGCTGAGCGAGAGGAGAGACAAACGGCTGTGCAGCACGCAGATACAGAAAGCAAAGACTGAGCGGTTAGAGAGAGAGAGAGAGAGAAAAAAAAACAACGGTCGAGGCCGTGAAGAACCCTGATTTGGGTGCCGCATAGATAGAGGGAGAGGCGGACTTGACTCCTTCTAATAAGAGCTAGGAACTTGGAACCAACGCGGTGAGTAAAGAAAAAAGAAGAGAAAAAGCTAACGATGCAACTTAAAAAAAAAAAGGAAACTTAAATAGCTTATCAAATTAATTCCATTCTTATAGATTTGTGTGGAGACGACAGAGTGAACCAATCCTCTGTAGGAGGGAACCGTTGGAGCGCGTTGGTGAGTGAATGAGATTAAATTCAGTAAATTATTAAATTCAAAAAGCTAATTACAGCAACCGAGGTGACAGCAGTGGGCTGCTAGACGTTAGATCCCAGGAGTTAACATCTCAAACTACCAGTTAACGGTGGTAGGGCATATAGGAGTTAACGGCTCAAACCGCCAGTTAACGGCGGTAGGGCATATGGGATTCCCAGGAGTTAACGGCTCAAACCGCCAGTTAATGGTGGTACGGCCTAGATGTACAAGGTCCTCAGGGGCGTTATAGCTAACGCCATAGAATTAGCAATGCGTCCCTTAACCAAACATTTAATAATAAAAAAAAATAGATAAATAAAAATAAATAAAAGCTAACTGATTAGGGAGGAATTATTTTACAAAGGTGGACCAAAGGACCAGAATTTATATTTTGTTGAATTTTGTTATAGAACATTTTATTTATTTATTTATTTATTTATTTATTTATTTATTTATTTATTTATTTATTGTGTTACAGATATACAAGGTGTCACAATGCTGTATAGAAACACAACTAAATGTATCCTTGTTGTCATGAATGTATTTCTTGTTGAATAGTGTAGAGTAATAGAATCTAACTGAGCCTATTGAGCTGAACAATTGTTGTCATATGTAATTATATTTCCAGAGCTACTGAGAATTATTTTAATAGACAATCAAATTGATGTTATGTTAGTTGAACTGTGAACCCAAACATGATTGGCTATGCCAATAGAGTGAAGCATTTGTTTAAGTCTGTAAGACTTTATGCTGTGATGTGACGAGAAGGGTCGATGCCAACTCGCTAACAGTCCTGTTGTTTACAGGCTGGGTTTTTTTTTTTCCTTGGGTTTGATCCCGACTCCTATGATCACTCACTTGGAACGAGAACTGGATTTCTTCCTGACGAGGGAGATGGCGAGCCTTAACCACTGAACGAACCAGGACATCTCAAGTAACTGAAGAGCAGACTGCTCTCTTCTGTGAACAATCTCAACGGTGCGGTAGGAAAAAATCGCACCACCGGACTCTGACTTTCACCCCAAGCGTGGGGATTTGACTTGACGCCGGCTGACTTGTGACTCATATGATCAAATCTCATACCGACCATTTTACTATTGTCGATTGTTTTCATCTGTTTTTGTGTGTTATCTTTATGTGTTATATTTCCCATTATTATTAAAATTTAGTATATAAACCGTTTCATGCTATACCCGTGACTCCAGTCATTCTTAAACAACCTCCAATTCTCCCCGAACCTAATTATTGGCCCATTTGTTTATTTTTTCTTTTAATTATCTTATTGTATCCTGTAATCCGGTTACATAAAACTTGGCGAGCCAGCCAGGAGAATTGTAGAGTTGTTACCTTAGCTAACCATTGACTGACATCATAAGAGTGCCTGGAGGTCACAGTGGTTTGCCATTTTGGCATTATTGGTACTTTTGAGTGTTTTAAAATGGAAGTTGTGAAAACAGAAAAGGTCAAAGTTTCAAATGCTGTTTTAATCAGTGGGTTAACTGATACAGACCTTGATAACGAAGTCTTTGGGTTTATGGAAGGATTCGGACCAGTTAACAGGCGCATTAAGTTACCAAACTGTGATCAGATTATTGTGGAGTTTCAACATGAAGCCACTGTTAAGGAATTAAAGAAACAATGTTTACCCTATGACAAACCTTGTACTAGGAACCCAGATGTTTTCTTCCATATTCAAGACCTAGCCAGCGCGTACAGTCTAGAAACTAGCACATCTGCCACTGATGCCTATCTGTCAGAGCTCAGGGACATAGCTGCGCGTAGCAATCAATCATTTAAAGACCTTCTAATGGAGGAACTGGCAAAAATTGGGGAATCTTTAGGAAGGGATACCCATGCATCTGAACCAGTCACTGAACCAGAGCCAATGCTCCATAGTGACCAAGTTACATATTCCCTGCCTTTAACACCAGAAGTTAACTATATGAACAACTCAAAGGACAATTGTCCACCTACAGAGACTGGAAAACAAAACCCTTGCATTCCACCAAATCTTTTAAACACACCTGAGGTTCAGCGAGTTATTGTGGAACACATTGTTAAAAGCAGTGAGGTTATCCCTCCGCCTAGTTCACAATACAGACTAAAACCGTTCTCAGGGCGAGTTCCACACCCTTCTTTTGAAACTGACTATGATACTTGGCGTAGTAGTGTAGTGTTATGCATAAATGATCCTTCACTCACCAAGTCCCAAATTGTACGAAGAATCGTGGAGAGTCTGTCAGCCCCAGCAGCGAGCATCGTTAAAGCTCTTAGTCCAAAATCCGACCCGGAAACGTACCTTGAACATCTCGATTCAGCTTACGCAGCTGTCGAAGACGGCGACGAGCTCTTTGCTCGCTTTTTAAACACAAACCAGGACAGTGGTGAAAAACCTTCCGATTACTTTCAGAGGTTATACACCTTGTTAAACCTAGTTATTCAGAGGAATGGAATTTCCTCCAGTGACGCCGACCAGCAGCTGCTCAAGCAGTTTTGCAGAGGCTGTTGGGACAGCTCGCTGATTTCAAACCTGCAACTCGAACAAAAGAAAGACAACCCGCCTCATTTTACAGCACTTCTCCTCAAACTGCGCACTGAAGAAGACAAACAGGCTACTAAAGCAGCACGCATGAAACAACACTTAGGGGCACAACGAACTAGAGTGTATTCAAATGTGCAAACAACATGCTCTCAGAGTAAAAACACTTGTGAACTGGAAATAGATGATAACTGTGATGACTTACGCAAACAAATCGCTGAGCTCAGGAGCCAAATTGCACAGCTTAAGGTTAACAACACAGATAAAAAGGCAAAGAAAACTCAAAAAGAGTCAAAACCCCGTGTGGGGACTAAAATTCCAGATGAGCCCAAACAGATTCAGCAGATAACAGCAGTGGTGCCCAGACCAAAGCCTGGATACTGTTTTAAGTGCGGAGAAGATGGGCACATAGCTTCTAGCTGTAGCAACGAGCCAAATCCAGCACTAGTTGCAACTAAAAGACTTGCTCTTAGACAGAAGCAGCGCGAGTGGGAGATGTCAAAGCCAATTGCTCAGTCTCCTCCTTTAAACCGGTAGAAGCTCCTATCGTGGGACAGATAGGTGCTAAAGTAGAACCAAGTCCCTCTAAGGAAAGGACAGAGAGACTTTTTTGCAAGCCAGTTCATGCTCATTCAGTGCCAAAACTTCCCAAAAGATTAGTGGGTGGGCGATGCACAGCTACAGTCTCAGTTAACAGTGTTGAATGTAATTGTTTACTGGATTCAGGGTCCCAGGTAACCACCATTGCCAATTCTTTTTACCAAGAACACTTACCTGACCTCTCAATTAAACCCATCAGTAATCTGTTAGAAGTCGAGGGCGCAAACGGTCAAGCAGTTCCTTATTTAGGATACATAGAGATAAGTGTCACATTTCCAAAAGAGCTCGATCAGTCTGGACTTGAGTTACCTACCCTTGCGTTAGTGGTTCCGGATATAAGCTCAAACTCTGATACACCACTACTCATTGGCACAAACACACTCGATCCTTTGTATGAGCAATTGTCTGCCAATAACTTACCTGATTCCAAGGCACTCTCTTATGGGTACCAACACGTGCTAAAAGCCTTAGCAGTCAGAAAAAAACAAAGCAAAGATGGACGAGTTGGTGTGGTGAAGCTTCGAGGGAGAACCCAAGAAGTTCTCCCTGCAAATAAAAAACTGTTACTAGAAGGGTTTATGCAACCCAGCCAAAACAAGCATGAGCCTTATGCACTCATTGAACAACCCACCAATGGTTCTCTACCAGGGGGTATAATTGTAGACTGTTGCCTCATTTCCTTACCTTCACATGGTCCATACAAAGTACCTGTTGTACTAAGAAACGAAACTAACCATGACATCACATTACCCACTAACTGTGTGATCGCTGAGTTAGTTAAAGCCGATCGTGTTATGCCATATCCAGAACCTGACAAAAGTGATCAGAAAGTACTTGCGGCGTGTAGTTCGCAGCAACAGACTTCACCTTCAAACCCTCCTCTCAGTTTTGACTTCGGTACTTCGCCCTTGTCCGAAGAATGGAAAGGGAGGATCACCAACAAACTTAACACTTACTCCGATGTGTTTTCGCACCACGATCTTGATTTTGGTCATACACAACAGATAAGACATCACATCAACTTAAAAGACGAGACCCCATTCAAACAGAAATCTCGGCCGATCCATCCACATGATTATGAAGCCGTGAGAAAACATTTGGAAGCCCTCTTGGAAACCGGTATAATAAGAGAGTCGGAGTCTCCATTTGCCTCACCAATAGTGGTAGTTCGGAAAAAGAATGGTGAGGTACGTCTATGTATAGACTATAGAAAGCTTAATCTGCAAACCATTCGCGACGCATATGCCCTGCCTAACTTGGAGGAGTCCTTTTCTGCTCTCGCTGGATCACAGTGGTTTTCTGTGATGGACCTCAAGTCAGGTTACTATCAAATAGAGATGTGTGAAAAGGATAAACCTAAAACTGCTTTTGTTTGCCCGTTTGGGTTTTATGAATTTAACCGTATGCCACAAGGAATAACAAATGCTCCAAGCACTTTCCAACGGGTTATGGAAAAGTGTATGAAGGACATTAATCTGAAGGAAGTGTTAGTTTTCCTAGACGACTTGATCGTCTTTTCCAACTCCTTGGAAGAACACGAAACCAGACTTTCTCACGTTCTTGAACGGCTTAGAGAATACGGACTCAAGCTATCACCAGATAAGTGTCGTTTTTTCCAGACATCTGTGCGTTATCTTGGACATATAGTATCTCGAGATGGCATAAAAACCGATCCAGATAAGGTGGAAGCACTCAAAACATGGCCGAAGCCTCAGACTTTGAAGGAACTCCAATCTTTCTTAGGATTTACCGGTTATTACCGACGCTTCGTTAAAGATTACTCAAATATTGTCAAGCCACTAACATCTCTCACGGCTGGTTATCCACCCAAACGGAAAAACTTTAAAACACCACCATGTAGATCAAAGTACTTGAACCCCAAAGAACCCTTTGGGAATCGTTGGAGCCAAGACTGTGAGAAGTCCTTTCAAACTATTATTGAAAAACTTACCACTTCGCCAGTTCTTGGCTACGCGGACGCAAAACTCCCATATCTAGTACACACAGATGCTAGTACGACCGGACTCGGTGCAGCGCTATACCAAGTGCAAAACGGTGTCACACAGGTAATCGCTTATGCAAGTCGCGGTTTAAGCTCTAGTGAAACTAGGTACCCTGCGCACAAGTTGGAGTTTCTAGCCTTAAAGTGGGCCATAACAGATAAGTTTCATGACTATTTGTATGGGAACACATTCACTGTCATTACTGATAATAATCCGTTAACTTACCTCTTAACAACGGCAAAACTCGATGCAACGAGCTATCGTTGGCTAGCTGCGTTGTCCACCTATAATTTTGACATCAGATACCGTGCAGGTACACAGAACGTTGACGCGGATGGCCTGTCTAGGAGGCTGCATGATAAACCTGAAGACAACTCAAAATTCACTGAGGAATGCCAACGACTAGATGAGTTCCGATCTCATCTTTTATCCTCTGTCAAAGAAGTCGAGCTTCAACTTCAAGCCGAAGCAGTGAAGGCAACATGCCAAAAGCACATGGTCTTGGATGAGACTGATTCTCCTTGTGGTTTAGTTCAGTCACTTGCCATGTCTGCAGCGGCCATTCCAGACCTATTCCAGTTGGAAGACAATAGTGACAGTTTCTTTGCTGTGCCCAAGTATAACCATGCTGACCTTGTCTCCTTGCAGAGGAAAGATCCAACCATTGGCCGAGTCATTCAGCTGCTTATGACTGACAATAAACCGCCAACTGATACTATTGCAGAACCCCCGGTGGTTCTTAACCTTTTGAGAGAGTGGAAACGGTTTGAGTTTCAAAATGATTTACTGTACCGGAGACGCCAATTAGGACCAGAGACATCATTGCAGTTAGTCTTGCCTGATTCATTACGTTCAACAGTCATGCAAAGCCTACATGATGATATGGGGCATCTTGGGGTTGAACGTACGACAGATCTCATTCGGTCCCGTTTTTACTGGCCAAAAATGGCTAGTGATATCGAAATCAAAGTTAAAACTTGCGAAAGATGTATCCGTCGGAAGGCCCTCCCTGACAAAGCTGCTCCAATGGTGAGTATTACCACCACCAGACCTATGGAGTTAGTTTGCATGGATTTTCTCTCCATAGAACCAGACAGTAAGAACACTAAAGATGTCTTAGTGATTACAGACCATTTTACAAAGTATGCAGTGTCCATCCCAACCAAAGATCAGAAAGCCACCACCGTCGCGAAGAACCTGTGGGAACATTTTTTAGTCCACTACGGGTTTCCTGAGCGTCTTCATAGTGATCAGGGACGGGATTTCGAATCACGTACAATCAAGGAACTTTGTTCTTTACTTGGTATCCGTAAAGTCAGAACGAGCCCTTATCACCCTCGTGGCAACCCCGTTGAACGGTACAATCGTACATTACTCAGCATGTTGGGAACTTTACAAGCCACTGAGAAACATCACTGGCGCGATTTTGTAAAACCACTTACTCACTCGTACAATTGTACAAAAAAATGACGTGACGGGATACTCTCCCTACGAGCTAATGTTCGGTAGGCAGCCTCGGTTGCCTATAGATATTGCCTTTGGGTTACCGCATTTGAACAAGCCCTCTATAACTCATTCTCAGTATGTTAAAGAACTGAAGAGTCATCTGGAACAGAGTTATGACATTGTCATAAAAAACTCTCAAAAAACAGCGAGGAAGAACAAAGAACGGTTCGACAGAAACATTCGTGAGTCCACACTAGGTGTGGGAGATCGTGTTTTAGTCCGAAATCTTCGCTTAAGAGAAAAGCATAAATTAGCAGACAAATGGGAGCAAACAGTGTATATAGTTCTCAAACAGATGGAAAACTTGCCAGTATACACTGTAAAACCAGAGAACGGAGAAGGACCCAACAGAACACTCCACAGAGATCTTTTACTGCCTTGTGGTTTTCTCTCTTCATTAGAAAATGAAACAGAACGCGTTACGAAACCTAACAGACCTCATACAAGACAGAGTTCAGCCTTAGAACCTGACCCAGATGAGCCACTTGACGAAGAGGTAGATGAGTTTTATTACTCTGATCTTCCACAAGTGCTAAACCGACCATCCTATCAAATAGCGGTCACCTTGCCAAATAGGGAACTCATAGCAGATTCAGGACCGGTAAATAATATTCAACAACAAAACACACTATCCTTACACACAGGGGATCGCAAGGAACCAACCTTAGCTGGTAATGAAAATGCTGAATTGTCCTTACTTGACAAAGGCATCAACACCGAAACATTCTTACCCGACAGAATGAGTGAAACTGCGACATTCTTACCTGAAAGAGTGAAAGAAGCAGCAACATACTTACCTGAAAAAACGAAAAAAAACGAAGTATACTTACCTGACGTAGAAACGGGGGATGAAACTAACACAAACCTACCTCAATTGGATGGTGTCCTAAAGTCGCAGCAACGTGATGTAAGTTTTGAACCCATCATACACGATCAGACACATACATCTGAAAAGACCAAAGTCTTAGAGAATAGCTCATCAGCTCTGTCGGAAACAGAGAGCTCACTTCGTCCTGTCTCAGTTGAGAATCAAACCGAAACGGATGAGCATGATACTGTGCAACCAGAGATGTATGTCAGGAGATCTGAACGAAGTAGTCAGCCTCCTCAAAGACTAACTTACTCTCAATTGGGCAATCCACTAGTGACCGTAGTTAGGTCCCTTTTCCAAGGACTTAATAAAGCTTTTATTGACTCTCTTACTCAAGAAGTTGTGTACCCCGTAGAAACAATGCACAGGGACGTGCATGATATTTAATGGGGGAGGATGTAACCCAGAAGCTAGAACCTTAATGAGGTATTAACTAATTGGCTTACTAATATGATCCATCCTCAATTTAGATAAAATATAAAATATAAATTAAGGAAATTAACAATACTAATTAATAGATATCTAATTAACTAATAGATAATTTCATAATGAATTATTGGAAGGGTGAATAACTAAAATAACGAGTTTAATATTAAACATCGGTTAAAACAAGAATCTTGAACATCACTAACAGAAACAGAAGAGGAAAGCTGTATACTATTGGTCCAGGTGGGAATCTGAAATTTCATTGGCTGAGAGAAATAAGTCCCGCCTCCGCGAAATAAAACCGTGCGACGCAGCTGAGCGAGAGGAGAGACAAACGGCTGTGCAGCACGCAGATACAGAAAGCAAAGACTGAGCGGTTAGAGAGAGAGAGAGAGAGAAAAAAAAACAACGGTCGAGGCCGTGAAGAACCCTGATTTGGGTGCCGCATAGATAGAGGGAGAGGCGGACTTGACTCCTTCTAATAAGAGCTAGGAACTTGGAACCAACGCGGTGAGTAAAGAAAAAAGAAGAGAAAAAGCTAACGATGCAACTTAAAAAAAAAAAGGAAACTTAAATAGCTTATCAAATTAATTCCATTCTTATAGATTTGTGTGGAGACGACAGAGTGAACCAATCCTCTGTAGGAGGGAACCGTTGGAGCGCGTTGGTGAGTGAATGAGATTAAATTCAGTAAATTATTAAATTCAAAAAGCTAATTACAGCAACCGAGGTGACAGCAGTGGGCTGCTAGACGTTAGATCCCAGGAGTTAACATCTCAAACTACCAGTTAACGGTGGTAGGGCATATAGGAGTTAACGGCTCAAACCGCCAGTTAACGGCGGTAGGGCATATGGGATTCCCAGGAGTTAACGGCTCAAACCGCCAGTTAATGGTGGTACGGCCTAGATGTACAAGGTCCTCAGGGGCGTTATAGCTAACGCCATAGAATTAGCAATGCGTCCCTTAACCAAACATTTAATAATAAAAAAAAATAGATAAATAAAAATAAATAAAAGCTAACTGATTAGGGAGGAATTATTTTACAAAGGTGGACCAAAGGACCAGAATTTATATTTTGTTGAATTTTGTTATAGAACATTTTATTTATTTATTTATTTATTTATTTATTTATTTATTTATTTATTTATTTATTGTGTTACAGATATACAAGGTGTCACAATGCTGTATAGAAACACAACTAAATGTATCCTTGTTGTCATGAATGTATTTCTTGTTGAATAGTGTAGAGTAATAGAATCTAACTGAGCCTATTGAGCTGAACAATTGTTGTCATATGTAATTATATTTCCAGAGCTACTGAGAATTATTTTAATAGACAATCAAATTGATGTTATGTTAGTTGAACTGTGAACCCAAACATGATTGGCTATGCCAATAGAGTGAAGCATTTGTTTAAGTCTGTAAGACTTTATGCTGTGATGTGACGAGAAGGGTCGATGCCAACTCGCTAACAGTCCTGTTGTTTACAGGCTGGGTTTTTTTTTTTTCCTTGGGTTTGATCCCGACTCCTATGATCACTCACTTGGAACGAGAACTGGATTTCTTCCTGACGAGGGAGATGGCGAGCCTTAACCACTGAACGAACCAGGACATCTCAAGTAACTGAAGAGCAGACTGCTCTCTTCTGTGAACAATCTCAACGGTGCGGTAGGAAAAAATCGCACCACCGGACTCTGACTTTCACCCCAAGCGTGGGGATTTGACTTGACGCCGGCTGACTTGTGACTCATATGATCAAATCTCATACCGACCATTTTACTATTGTCGATTGTTTTCATCTGTTTTTGTGTGTTATCTTTATGTGTTATATTTCCCATTATTATTAAAATTTAGTATATAAACCGTTTCATGCTATACCCGTGACTCCAGTCATTCTTAAACAACCTCCAATTCTCCCCGAACCTAATTATTGGCCCATTTGTTTATTTTTTCTTTTAATTATCTTATTGTATCCTGTAATCCGGTTACATAAAGTTCGAACATGGTGTTCGTTATGGCCAAACTGCGGCTTGCACAGAAGTCCAATAACAAAACACCGCTCGAGTTCTGATCAGGTGGGCCGTTCCTCCCAATCACACCCCTCCAGGTCAAGCTGTCATTGCCCACGTGAGCATTGAAGTCCCCCAGCAGGACAATGGAGTCCCCTGATGGAGCACTATCTAGCACTCGTCCCAGGGACTCCAAAAAGGGTGGGTACTCTGAACTGATATTTGGCCCATAAGCACAAACAACAGTCAGGACCCGTTCCCCGACCCGAAGGCGCAAGGAAGCTACCCTCTTGTCCCCCGGGGTAAACCCCAACACACAGGCAGAGAGTCTCGGGGCTAACAAAAAGCCAACCCCAGCCCTCCGCCTCTCACCCGGAGCAACTCCAGCAAAGTAGAGTGTCCAACCCCTCTCCAGGTCTCGGGTTCCAGAGCCAATGCAATGTGTCGAGGTGAGTCCGACTATATCTAGCCGGTACCGCTCAACCTCTGCCACAAGCTCCGGCTCCTTCCCCGCCAGCGAGGTGACGTTCCATGTCCCAAAAACTAGTTTTCTTGTCCGGGGATTGGACCGCCAAGGCTCCCGCCTTGGTCTGCCACCCGATTCACATTGCACCGGACCCTTCATGTTCCTCCTGCGGGTGGTGGGTCCACAGTTGGACGAGCCCATGTATCCGGTTCGGGCTGGGCCCGGCCGGGCCCCATGGGCGAAAGCCCGGCCACCAGGCGCTCGCTCACGGGCCCCAACCCCAGGCCTGGCTCCAGGGTGGGACCCCGGTAACCCTCCGGGCCGGGTACTCCGACTCTTCGTTTTCACCGCCATGAAAGATCCTTCGAACCGTTCTTTGTCTCACCCTTCACCTAAGACCAATTTGTCATGGGAGACCCTACCAGGGGCACAAAGTGCCCCAGACAACATAGCTCCTAGGATCATTAGGGCACTCCTAGGATCATTAGGGCACTCAAACTCCTCCACCACGATAAGGTGACGGTTCAAGGAGGAGTGGTTTTGATCGGAGTTTTCAAAATAGATCAAAGCAGATCGATCAGGTAGGGTTGTCACGGTAACCAGTGTAGCGGTAAACCCCGGTAAAAAAAAAAGTTGACAATAAAAATAACCGTCTTGTTTTTTTAAAGAACTATATTATCTCGGTGGGTTTACCGTGGCTGCGGTGTAGGGGCGCTGACCCTTACCAGCCACCGTATCATCTGCTGAAGTTGCAGGACCGGCGGCACATGCGCACTTTGTTGTTTACAACCAAAACTTTCTTGAAGCTAAAGCTGAAATAATGGCCAAAGGAGGAGACGGCAGTGCTCAGGACATTTATTATCCCTCAAAGAAGACAAAGTGGGAAGTACGGAGATATTTTAGATATTTGAAGAATGCCGAGGGAGTTTATAGAAGACGGCTATCCTGTTTGCAGCACGTGCAGAAAAAGTATCTGTGAAAGGCAGCAACGCTTTAAATCTCATGACACATCTGCGTGACCATCACCCACAACTCTACAGTCAACGCAAGGCAAGCTAACGTTAGCGCTTTAGCTAAAATGCGTGATCCGAGGATTTGGGTTGAGGGAGAATGCAACGAGTCGCTATATAAAGCAGCCGCAGCGCCGCTACCTGCATATAAAAGGTGTCGCGGACACCCCCATGTTGAAATGACGCTATGCATTACGGGGCTCCCAGGGGCAGATAAGAGTTGGTCTCTCTCTGAGAATAATTATGAATTTAACAACGATTACTGCCTGATGACATTTTCCCACATCTGCAAAGCTCACTGGAAGGACACAAACCGAGGACAATATTTTCCTGATATAGGGTTTATTACTCAAGTAAGGGTAAAAAAGTATCTGATTAGAAGGCTACTTGAGTACTGAGTATCATCTGGTCTAATATTTTTAAAATGATGACATCAAACAGACAAAAAATAGACAAAAAATAAGAAGTTATGGGCAAATATTGGTATTTTAAACACTAAAGGGGAAAATGTAAACAAATAAACAACTTAATTACAAAATAACACATTTTAGGCCAAATTTTGACACAAACTGAGGACAATATTTTCCTGATATACAGGGTTTATTTAATTGTGTGAAAATGTAGCACGTTTAAAAAAAATACCGCGATAATACCGAAAACCGTGGTAATTTTGGTCACAATAACCGTGAGGTTACATTTTCACACTGTGACAACCCTAATACAGACCATTTTAGATTAGGTTACATTTCCTTTATTCCCAGATTATGTAGTTTGTAGCACTCATTATAATGTTGTAGAAAATTTCTGGCCAATCCACGTGATCGGTATCGGTGATCGGTATCGGTGATCGGCAGCAAAAAACCTGATCGGTGCATCCCTAGTAACCAACATTGCATTTTGAGTGAGACGATAGTATTTATTTCTGTAATTTTCACAGTTTGAACGTTATTATTGAGAAAGACTTACACAAAAAAGAAGCGGGTGCAGACGTGGTCGGACACCGGACACACCCATATGTTTCCATGTTTCTGCAGATCCTTAGATGTTATGACTGGTAAAAAATAAAAGCATGAATAAATAAATAAACACACAAATAAATGAACAAATAAACAAATAAAACAGAACAGAAGTCATAGTTTGTACTTTATTTTGAGTGTGCTATATGACCTATCATGTTTAGATGCTTTAATTTGATGATTTTTGTAATAATGACAATAACTACATGATATTAATGTTGTTGATTATGATTACAAATTAACTGACACATGTTCTATTTTTGACATTTGAAAGATTTGTTAATATAAAAATAATCAAATTTGTGTTTTTTTTTTTATTATTGAAAGGCCTTTTACTTTGATATCTATTTCAAACAATAAACATCGTATTTACAGTGTAAATCATGTGTGTACTGCACTGTCATGCATTCTTTCTTCAGCACATGAGTTACCTTCACAAAGAGCGATGCAGTTCAAGTTTCGACTCTGAAGAAATCTTGATTGTATTGGACGACTCTAACATAAAAGACAAGAAAGAGGTTTCAAATCTTAAAAAAACAATAGTTATAGTTACGTTCTGAGTGATGTTAGCCCAGATCTGGACAAGTGGGGGAGTAGAGGGAGGTGGAGTGCAGTCGGTAAAGACGACTCTCCCTTGCCCTGCCTCCAACATGCCTCCATCTAAATAGGATAGATTATCCAGAGTTATCTCAGTAGTTATGCTGCTATAGGCTTAGACTGCTGGAGGACACACGTGTGTGTGTGTGTGTGTGTGTGTGTGTGTGTGCGTGCGTGCGTGCGTGTGTGTGTGTGTGTGTGTGCGTGCGTGCGTGCGTGCGTGTGTGTGTGTGTGTGTGCGTGTGTGTGTGTGTGCGTGCGTGTGTGTGTGTGTGTGCGTGCTCGAGTCGTGGAGGATGGCTGCTTATTCTGAGCCAGGATCCTCTGGAGGTTTCTTCCTGTTAAAAGGGAGTTTTTCTCTCCACTGTCGCTACATGCTTGCTTAGTATGAGGATGGCTGTAAAGACTCTGACACTAGTCAGTGACTCGATGCAACCTGCTGGGTTCTTTATATAGGAAACTTGTTACTGACTGGCTTAATGACCTGACGTGTACTGGGACGTTTACTGTGTGAAGGTCCTTGAGACGACTCCGGTCCTGATTTGGCGCTTTAGAAATAAACTGAATTGAATTGATACAAATACTGAAAGTTTACATGCAACAGAAGACCATCTTAAACGCATTTAGCTTATCGAGCTGACATCCTCAGCCCTTATTTTCCATGTCTCTGTTTTGACTATAAAACTGTATCCACTGGACTCAAGCATATTTTGACAAAACCAGGGTTTGTTTGTTTGTTTTAGTTCTGAGGATCTGAATAAAACAATGTGTTCCTCACCTGCGGTATGGTGTTCATGCGGTTGTATCGCTGCACTAGCTCATCTTTGGTGGGCATCCGATGCTGTCCTTTCCCCATTCCTGCAGGAAAAACCAATAAAAGTGCACATCTGGTCACTTAAGTCTGGAAAAAACAACCAGGTCGGTATTTTAGGTTCACAGCATCTCATGTTGTTACTAAATAATACCAATACCCACTAAATATAAATATGAGGTAAAACAGAACACGACCAAATAACAACCATCCCGATGTTTTACACTTTAAAGTCAGTTCTGTTTGTTTGCAATAGTTCAACACAAGCTTTAGTATAAATTTTAAAAAGTCACCCTGGGTTAGTTTTATGGCCACTTTAAGCTTAAGTCAGATTAGGATGGCTTCTTCTGTCATGGTCTGGTCTGCGTATCCCCTAATGTGTCTCCTTGTGTTCTCCATCCCTCTCTAAGTTCTCCTTTTGTGTCTCCTAGCGCCCTCTTGTGTCCACGTCTCCCTCATGTTTCTCCTTGTGTTCCTCACGTGTCCCCTGATCTGCAGCCCCTCTAGGTTTCCCTCCCCAGGTATCCCCCTCCCAGGTCCAGTGCTCCTGTGGTCCCCCTTAGTCACGCCCCTGTAGTTTTCCTTTCTGTGGTTTTTTCCTTTAGTTTCAGCTGTTCATTTATTCTCTTTTAGTGTGTTTATTTCCCTCCCACCGGTTCTTTAGTTCTCCTTCCTCAGATTATTAGTTAGTTATTTTATTCTTCTTGTTTTTAGGTTTTGTCTTTAATCTTAGGTCATGTTATTTTTCTTCCTCTTCACCTCACTGCCCTCTCCCTGATTAGTAATTGAGTTCACCTGATTTCTCTCCCCACACACCTGCAGCCCATCTCCCTCTGATCCTCCCCAGTGTATAAAACCCTGTCTGCAGTGTGTTGGTCGGTTCATTGTTTCTTGTCAGACTCGTCTCGTTTGCTCTCTGGTGCTCCAGTGTTTCTAGTGGGGCTGCACGATATTAGGAAAACCTGCGATATTCGATAACAGTGCTTAATGCATGAATTCCATTACAACATAACATTTTTATTGCAAAAATATACAGCTGCACCTGCTACTGTATTAGCAGCAACACAACAAACTGCCTGCATGCTGTTTCTCAGTGACTTTAAAACATCACCTCCACCATAAAACTTTTTCTGATGCTCCAAATACAGAAAAACATCCCTTACCAGGGTTTTTAGAATAAATAAAAAAATCAGAAAATAAGTTTAAATGTTAAATAATAGTTAACATCACTTAAATGCAACAGCAAATTCTCTCATTGCTACTGAACATTTTCTCCACTTATGTGGTTATGATATAAAGCTGTTGCTGTAATGGGAAGTGAACTGTGCTGGGCCAAACTAGGAGAATATTAGGATTTTCTGAGGGAAAGAGAAAAACAATCGTCTACCTTTCAGAAGAGGAACTGGCAAAAAAAATACATAAAAATATGTGAAACCGTTTGTTTTTAACCCCAAATTGAACAAGTTTACCTAGATGTGAAAAAGCAGCTCAGATGATGAAACTGCAACTATGATTCTGATAACAAGCTAACAAATTGAACTAGCTCCTCTAAGCTAACCGGCTAGCAGAGCTTCTGACTGACAGTTTATGTGCAGCAGCAAATCAACTATCCTGATTAACAAGGTTATTAAAGCTCATAAATGAAAAATCACTTTGATGTGTGGGGGAGCTTTTCCAGGCCCTCTTTAGCAGGGTGGGACTGGGAGGAGAGTGCTGTAGCCTTTTAGCTGGAAGCTAACCAGAGCCTGGGGCTAACACTAGCGACATCAAATTTATTTATAAAGCACTTTTCAAACAAAGTGCTTTACAAAATGACCCCAGATTCACATAACAGGTTAAAAACATTAACAGACATATGCAAGCACACACATACACACACGCACACACACACAGACTCTCTCACACACGAACACACACAAGTAAAAATTATATTTGGCTGAGTCCAGATGAGCCAAGTAAGGTAAGGCAAGGAAACGCCATCAGAGGAGCCGTCTGCCCCGGCAGCATCAGGTCTTCCACACTAAGTCAGGGCGCTCAGTGGAGGGGGGCATAGACCCCCACCTATAGAGCACCCAGGAAGCTACAGTCGACCACCGCTCCCGGGGCAGAGGGCCCCTAGAGAGGAAACACTGGATTAAAATGAGTAAAAATATAATAAAAGAGCTAATATAAATGACAAAAGTTAGAAAATAAGTAATAAATAAAATCATATAGACAGTAAAATAATAATATTAAATACTAAAACTGTGCTAAAATATAATCATATAGAACACGCAACAGCAAGTAATAAAATATAATCGTGTAAATCGAGAAATAAATCTGTAGTAAATATTTAGATAAAAGCTAACCTAAATAGGTGGGTCTTGAGTCTTGACTTCAAAACATGAACGTCCTCTGCGGCCCTGAGGTCCTCTGGCAGCTCGTTCCAGAGGCGAGGGCCGTAACACTGGAAGGACGCCTCGCCGTGAGTTTGTGTCCTGACTTTAGGGATGACCAGGAGACGCCTGCCAGAGGAGCGCAGAGACCGCGAGGGTTCATATTGTAAAAGCAGGTCTGATAAGAAGGCCCAAGACCGTTAAGACACTTAAAAACCATTAGAAGAACCTTAAAATGGACCCTGAAACATACGGGGAGCCAATGCAATGATTCTGAAACTGGTGTCATGTGCTCCCGCCTCCTGGTCTTCATCAGGACACGAGCTGCTGAATTTTGTAGAATTTGTAAGCCTGAGATGCTCTTTTTGGGAAGACCAGAAAGCAGGGCATTGCAGTAGTCTATCCTACTGGTGATAAAAGCATGCATCAACGTCTCCGTATTGGCCCGAGAGAGAATGGGGCGGACTCTTTTTAGATGATAAAAACCTATTTTTGTGATATTTTTAATGTGTGGGATAAAAGTCAGCTCAGAGTCAAAAATCCCACCCAGGTTCTTCACTTGTTCAGATGGATTAAAAGACAGAGATTGTAATTTCGGTAAAAACTTCTCTCTCTGGGCCTCAGGACCAACGACTAAAACTTCAGTTTTGTCCTGGTTGAGCTGGAGAAAGTTCTCTGCCATCCAGGATTCAATGTCTAAAATACAGTTAAAAAGTGCATCCATTGACCGAGAGTCATCAGGAGACATGAAGGTGGGTTGGTTCACCGGCACGTGTCGGAGTCAGCCCGGTTATTATCAGCTGCTTAACGACACCGAGCGGACTCACGTTCACGTTTGAAAGCAGCGCTGAATCCAGAAACCTCAGCACAAAGTGCGTTTGTTAATCTGAGCCAGCATGACGAACAAGGGAACGGCGCTGCTAACTCAGTTCGGGTGTTGCGTTCCATCCATTCCAACGCCATGCCGGCGTTCAGCATGAGATTCCCGTGGTGATCAAGAGGAACTACCGTGGCTGCAGAGCGGGGAAAACGCGAAGACTGAGGAGGAAAAGATTCCGTCCTGCTCTCCCGTCTGTGGTTACTGGCAATGTCAGATCGCTGGTTAATAAGATGGAGGAGATCGCGACGCTAACAAGGACAGAGAAAGTTTTCCGAGAATGCAGTGTTATGTGTTACACGGAGACATGGCTGCACAAAAACATCCCGGACCAGGTGGTGGATATAAACGGATTTACGTGTGTGAGAGCGGACAGGGACTCGGGCAGTTGTGAGAAGAAGAGGACTCGTTCTTTATGTTAACAACCACTGGTGTTCCCCCAGTCACGTTAAGGTGAGGATGGCTGTGTGTAACAAACACATAGAACTCTTGGCGGTCGGTCTCCGACCATATTATCTACCGCGTGAGTTTTCCCTCGCCATTATCATCGTTGTTTACATCGCTCCTGATGCCAACGCGGCGCAGGCGTGTGACGTCATCAGCTCTGCGACAGCGGACGTACTAAATCGTAGTCCCTCTGCGTTTGTGGCTATAACGGGCGATTTTAACCACACAAACCTCTCCACTGTTCTACCTACATTCAAGCAGTATGTGGACTGCAAAACAAGAAACAATAAAACACTGGGCCTGTTTTATGCCAATGCTGCTGAGGCATACACCTCCAGTCCTCTCCCTCCCCTGGGCAGGGCTGATCACAACCTGGTCTCCAGCCCCTTTACAGACCTGATGTCAAGAGACAACCTGCAGCCACAAAAATGGTCACAACATGGACACGGGAGTTGAAAGAGACTCTGCAGGGATGCTTTGAGTCAACGGACTGGGATGTTCTTTGTGATTCCAATCAGAACAATATTGACAATCTGACGGGCTGTGTTACAGACTATATCAACTTCTGTGTTATAATAATAAAAATAATAATAATAATACATTTTATTTAAAAGCGCCTTTCAGAACACCCAAGGTCACTTGACAGAAAACACGTAATAAAATACAATAAAACAATAATAAAACTCAAACAAGAAAAAACAAAGAGAGAAAAAGTTCAATAAAATCAGAGGTTGTAGGCAGATTTAAACATGTGTGTTTTGAGTTTTGTTTTGAAAAGGGTAAAACTGTCGATGTTCCTGATGTCTGAGGGAAGTGAGTTCCAGAGACGGGGAGCAGAGCGGCTGAAAGCTCTGCTCCCCATGGTAGCGAGACGGGCAGAAGGAACCGCAAGATGGATGGAAGAAGAAGATCTGAGTGAACGGGACGGGGTGTGAATACTTATAAGGTCTGAGATATATGGAGGAGAGAGGTTGTGGATTGCTTTGAAGGTATGGAGGAGAATTTTGAAGATGGACCTGAATTTAACTGGGAGCCAGTGAAGCTGCTGGAGAACCGGGGTGATGTGGTGAAAGGAAGGGGTTCTGGTGATAATACGGGCTGCTGAATTCTGGACCAGTTGCAGTGTTGGCATGGTAGTCCCCCAAAAAAACCATACTGTGCTTCCCCAACAATAAGCCCTGGGTTTCCAAAGACATAAAAGCAACCATGAACAAGAAAAAAAGAGCTTTCAGAAATGGTGACAGAGATCAGCTGAAACTGGTGCAAAGGGAGCTGAAAGCCAAGATTGCTGAGGGGAAAGAGTCCTACAGACGGAGGCTGGAAAACAAACTGCAGGAAAACAACACCAGGGAGGTGTGGAATGCCATGCAGGCTATCACTGGCCTGAGACAAAAGAGAGGTGTTGGGATGGAGGGGGATGTCGAAAGTGCTAACAACCTAAATCTACTCTTCAATAGGTTCGACTGCCCAGCGTCTCCTGTCTCCACAGCCAGCTCTTCCCATCTTCTCCTTCCATCCCACCCCTTCTCCTGCCTCCTCTGACTGTCTCACCCTGTCCCTCTCAGCAGATGACATCAAAAAAGAACTGGGCAGACTCCACCCTGGCAAAGCTGCTGGTCCTGATGGTGTCAGTCCAAGAGCCCTTAGGTGCTGTGCTTCCCAGCTGTCTAGTGTTTTACAACGGATCTTCAACATGAGCCTGGAGATGCAGAGCGTTCCATCACTCTGGAAGACATCCTGCCTGGTTCCTGTCCCTAAAAAGATCAACCCGTCGACCCCCAGTGACTACAGGCCAGTGGCTCTGACCTCACATGTCATGAAGACGCTGGAGAGACTCGTCCTAAAACATCTGCGGCTGCTGGTGGAGCCTTGGCTGGATCCCCTGCAGTTTGCTTATCAACCTCTTATCGGTGTGGAGGATGCCCTCATCTACCTGCTGGACCAGGCATATTCTCATCTGGACATTGCTGGGAGTACTGTGAGGGTCATGTTCTTCGACTTCTCTAGTGCCTTTAACACGATCAGACCATCACTGCTGGGGAACAAGCTCACGGAAATGCAGGTGGACGCCCCACTTGTAGGTTGGATTACGGACTATTTAACAAATAGACCATAGCATGTCCGGCTGATGAGCTGCCGCTCAGATAACATCCTGAGCAGCACGGGGGCGCCGCAGGGGACAGTCCTATCTCCCTTCCTCTTCACGCTTTACACATCTGACTTCAGGTACAAGTCTCAGTCTTGCCATCTGCAGAAATTCTCTGATGACTCTGCCATCGTGGGCTGTATCAGGGATGGTCAGGAGGTGGAGTACAGGAGTGTGGTGGACAGCTTTGTGGAGTGGTGTGAGCGAAACCACCTACAACTTAACATCACAAAGACTAAGGAAGTGATTATGGACTTTAGGAAGCAGGCCCCACCTCCTACTCCTGTCACCATAAGAGGGGCTGAAGTTGAGATCGTTGAGGACTACCGGTACCTGGGGGTTCACTTGGACTGTAAACTGGACTGGACCAAGAACACCAATGCTATCTTCAAAAAAGGGCAGAGTCGGCTTTTCCTACTGAGGCGGCTCAGGTCAATGTTGGTAGGAAAATGCTGACCATGTTCTACCACTCGGTGTTGGAGAGCGTTGTGTTCTTTGCAGCTGTGTGCTGGGGCAGTGGGGTGAAGATAGCTGATGCCAACCGGCTGAACAAGCTGATTAGAAGGGCTGGGTCTGTCCTGGGTGTTAGACTTGAGACCCTGGAGGAGGTGTCTGAGAGGAGAATGCTAAAAAAGCTTCTCTATCATGGACAACCCCTCCCACCGCATGCACGCCCACATGATGGACCATCGAAGCACACGCAGCAAAAGACTCATTACCCCGAAATGCAGAACTGACCGCCACAGGAAATCCTTCGTACCGGTGGCAATAGGATTGTTTAACTCTTCCTCACCCTGTAGGTGATTCTCCTAAAACTGTTACCTAGGTTACTCTGTTCCCTCCCAGACGGTGCAATATTACCCAAGAGTTCTGATTGTAAATATGTTTTTATCGCCCCATCATATCATATGCTTCTACTACCCCTTATTGTATTACACAATACTTTAATCACTTTTGTGAATCGCCTGCACCGACGGCTTAATTACTTATTCACAAGGATGCAGTCATGTATTTAATTATTGAGATATGCGATTGCTTGTTTTGCACTATCCTACTAGCCTGGCAAGCCAGATTAAATAAATTTATTATTTAGTCTGGCCACGCTCCATTGACGGTTCTCGGTTGTGGGGCGGGTTCTACCGTTGTCTTTCAAATGATCTCCGCATTCCACTGGACAATGAATGTGACATACTCTTGTTTCACTCTGTTGCATCATCCCACCCACCAGGCATATAGAGTGCCCTGATTGGCCCACAAAGCGGATAAAGCTCTGTGATTTGTTCACTAAGCAGATAGAGCACTATGATTGGCCCACCATTATGGACCAATCACAGCTCTTTATGTGTTTGAAACCCCTCTAGAGAGTTGTGATTGGCTAGCCAGAGTCCTGGTAGGAGCTGCGGAGGTTCCAATGGAGCGTGCCTAGACCAAACTTTGCAAAGCAAGAATTTGGTCTAGTTCACTAGGCTACTATCCTACAGGATACTACTGTAGATCATTTTTTAATGTATATATTGTATATCATATTTCTATTTCACCTGTTCCTTTGTCTCCAACTGCTTTGAGCATGTACATGACACAAGAATTTCCCTCGGGATAAATAAAGTTGTTCTTATCTTATCTTATCTTATCCTAAGGGTCTACGTAGGGGGCGGGCGTATTACGTGAACGGACTCATCTGATTGGCCGCATATCAGAAGGGCTACATTTGATTGGTCAAATAATACTTCCGCGTAAAAAACAGAGCTGGTTTACAAAAAGCTGATGTATGACACGGATGGAAATGTTTGAACCAAACATTTATCGCTGTTTTTGACGTGCTTTGCGATGGGCCTATCGCACGTCCTGTTATCGCAATGACGATAATTTTTCGATATATTGTGCAGCCCTAGTTCCTAGTGTCTCTAGGTCTCTAGTGTTTTTGCATTTCTCGGTTTAAATATTTGGATTTTTGATTTTTGGTTTTTGGCTCCCTTCCTTCCTTCCTTCTCCTAAATAAAGTATTTTACTTTCATCATCCACCTCCTGCCTCGTTCATCTGGTTCTCTGCATCTTGGCTCCTAAACTTCCTCCTGCCCAACCTGTGACATCTTCTTATTCAGTCGATTTTAGTTCAGCATGAATGTAACAATAATACTAATAATGATAATAATAATACATAAGTTTTAAAAAGCACTTTTCACAACAACTCATAGATGCTGTACAACTAGGAGACAGACAAGACAAACGTGTGTGTGTTTTGTTTTGTTAAGCACTTTGGTCAGTGTTTGCTGCAGTAAAGGGCTACGTAAATAAAGTTGACTCGACTAACTCTTCAATCTTGCAGAGAAGCAACATTAGCAACATGCTAACTGCAAGTTTTTATCTCCAACACGAAATCCTACAATATCCGGATGTTTCTGGATCCATGTTAAAGAGAACAGCGATAAAACAGCCACCAAAGATCAGATCCAAACTCACCAACAAGCTGATTCAATCAAGTCACGGTCCGATTTAAGCTCTACCAAGCTCCAGAGGCCCAAAGCCCCATCAGCTGATGATGTAAGGCAGGGGTGTCCAACTCAAATCCACACGGGGCCGAAATGAAACTCTGGGACGGAGTCGCGGGACAAACTTATTTTTTGGAAAAGTGACGGTAAATTTGCACATTTTCTTTATCAACATAAATGCAGTTTTGAACCTTTAAATTTGGAAACAAACTTATTTCTGCATTAACACTGAATGTGGAATAACCAGATTACACACGAGCAAGTCAGTTTTAAATAAAAGGCATCAGTGGTATTCATTACTTGTGGTATATTCAGCATTTTATAAATCTATTCAGGATTTATGTTTTCTTGTTTATTCATTTTTCTTATGTTTTATTCTCCTTTTTTCTCCTGTAATGCGTGTCATCGCTGCTGTGACGTCTAGCTTTCCCAGGAACAATAAAGGGATTTTCTATTCTATTCATCTATCTGCAGCCTTTCCACTTCCTGTTTACTGTAGGTTAAATCTTTTCTCACGGGCCAACAACAAAATAAAATATAATTTTATCTTAAATGAAAATGCAACATCTCACCTGTTAACTTTCATGTTTTGGAGCAGAAAAAGAGCATAAAACCAACATATTTAAAGCTCAGTTTGCTCCACTGGTTTACTGTGATGCTCACCTGTTCCAGCCAGATACCTGCATCATGGGGTTGATCTGAGCTGAGGAGGAGACTCCTGTTGTTTTGTTCATCTTCATCATAATAACGACAACATTAGATGACAACAGGTGCTCACATAGGTTTGTGCTGCTGAACATGTCTGAGCAGCTTGACCACGTTGTTGTGTGTCGGGGAGGAAAAATAAAAACTACAGCAGCCACAGAGTCTGCGGATTTTAGCGTGTCGCTGCTCGCTGGAGTTATATCGACTCTGGACGTTAGTTGGAAAACTTTCCATTTCAGTCGTGAACACATTACTGAGCGGCTAGAATCTCCGTTTCTGGGCTTCAACGTCGGAAAATAGCTGAGTGAACTCGGCGCTGAGTGAGAGGAGTGTTTGGTTTGTCCGAGACAGCGGAGCTGCAGACACCGGCAGCAGACGCTGGAAAAAACACAAAGGAGGGGGCGCTTCGGCTCCACGCTAACGCCGCAAAGCATCATGGAAGTTGTAGTCTTTGCGGTAAAAGTCAGTGGGTCAGTTTTAATATATTTTTGATATTTATCTCACGGGCCACATAAAAATGCTTCGCGGGCCACATCTGGCCCATGGGCCTTGTCTGACACATGTGACGTAAGGGAAGCTCCAGGTTCACATCACAAACACACCGAGTGAACAGGTTCCTACCTGAGTATCCAAAAGATATGCTGGAGATGGGGCTTAGATAGATTCCTTTTCCGTACGCCGCTCCGTGAAGCTGCAGATTTAAAAAGGAGGAAGAAAGATGATGAACTGAGCAGCCCTACATTTACACACAAGTAAAGCACAATGCATCCTCTGCTGAATCCAAGCATCAGGTATCTAGACGCCTCCTGACAGACGGTGAAAAGTCACTCAGATCTGGTCTGAACATCTTAAATATGAAAAGGATGTGAACACTTCCCATTTTAGTGGAGATTAGATGCTTTTTGAATATTGTGAAATCTTACGTTGCTCAGGGATTGAAGTAATGCTCACATGACAAATGAGATGCCATGAGAGCGCAGATCAAGAGACATGAGGCTTGTGAAAACTGATGGAGAAGAGGTGAAAGAGCATGGGAGCAGAACAAAGAGTTTGGGTTTTAGGAGGGAGAAAGGTAGACGACAGCGTGCAGCACACATCTGCAAACTGTACTGGAATTAAAACCAAACAATAAAATGAGATTTGGGGATTGAAGCCGACTCAGTCCCTCTTTTCCTGTGAAACGGTGACAGAAGAAAGGCGTGGGAGCTGAAACGGTGAGGAGAGGGAGGCAGATGAGCTGAGATCAAAGATGGAGAGTTCAAAAAGTTCGAGAACAAAGACGGCACAAATGAGACGTGTCTCAGCGTGATGGAACAATCCTGACCAACGTGAACAGTTCAACCAGTCCTGGGATTTCACATTTAATTGCATTTAATCTGTTTTCAGGATATCTCCGAGCACTCATTATCGGAGGCATTGTGCCAATGAGACAATCCTGTGCATTCTCTGTTGCTCGGTTACAACCTCAGCAAAGGAGCTGAGAGCTAAAGATGGATGCAGAAGTTGTTTTCAGTCAGTTCATCATTCTGATTTGGTTTAATAGTCCCTCTCACTAATGTTTTGTTCTAGGTATATGATTACCCGTCTGACAGCACAAAGGGGGCAGAAGTAATCACGACAGAGCTTGTCCTTTGCATCTTTTAGATTCAGACCAAGCTTGTGTGCTGCTTAAGGTGGCCGACCCTCCTGGCATCCCAGCTGGCACTACAGCACACCCTATAAATGCCACAACAAGAGCAAAATGTTGCTGCAGTCAGCAGACAATGAAGCAGCTGACGCTGGCCAGAAAAGCACCCACAGTGCCCCGCTCACTGAAACGCCAGACACAGCTGGCAAAATGGAGTCAGTTAGCTGTAAGATCGACTCAGAAACAGTGGCGGATTTAGCAATTTGAGGGCCCAAGGCGAACACAGACATGGGGCCCCTTACAATTAAGTTTTGACAATCTTCTCTTTAAACGGATTTGCGAAGCTCTCCTCTCTTCTGGCATGACTTATTTTCCCTTTTTATCAGTCCTCCTCTGTTTTCCTGTCTCTCTCTCTCTGAGTTCCTTCAATATTTGCTCTGCTTTCTTCTTCCTGTCAGCGCTCCCGTGCTGTTGCCTTTCTTTTTTTTCTTCTATTTTTTATTTTGGTCCATGTTTTCCTCCTTTAAAAGTTTTCCATTGTCGTTCCTTTCTGCTTACGTTGATGTTTACATGGAAAAACGACGTCACTTTTGAAGTGAAGATAAAAGCTTTTTTAAAGCAAGCTGCTCCTTTCTCTTACTGACCCTTTGCACGTGATGTCACGCCACTCATGTGACCGCCCCCTTCGCCATGATGGACGGCAAAAAGACCGTTTACACCCGTAGAAACTCCAGCGAAGCTAGTCAAAACAAGCCAGTTTGTAGCCTTTCATGGTTTATGGAGTTGATTTGACAGTAAAATGGTTTGAGCTTGCTGCGTGGTCGGCTGCACTAACAGACGAGGACGTAAACTCAACTCGTTTTTTATTCTTAATAACTTTGATGGAGACTGAGGACGGAGATGAACTGCAGCGATCAATCAAGCGGACTAGCAGCCCTCAGATTAGCAGCGAACATGTTTTTACCGGTAAGATTAACGTTAATTTATTCCACGAGGAAGACAGGGACAGGGATAAATGTGATGTGTTTATACTAGTTATTGATAATCCTGATGGATGGGTGTTTCACCACGGAGGCTGCGCTCCGTCCACTGTAGTGTAAAGCGAGACAATCATTAACAATATTAAAGCTCCGATGTATGATTACGTGTGTTAAAATGACGTTATTTATTTATATGAGCGTCGGCGTTCAGAGATCTTCTCATTCCGGTGTGACAGCAGCAGCTGGACCCGGTAACACCACCAGCAAAAGAAGCTGGTCGGGATCCGGACGTTTTAACAGTCAGCTTTGGTGTAAAGTGAAACGCTGTTTACAACATAAAGTTATAAATCCAGAGGGGTGAATTTAGGAAAAGTCAGCAACATGTTTACATCAGTGAACAGCTGCAGAGAGAACGTAAGCTAACGTTGGTAAGCTAGTTAGCATACCGCTAGATGCGCTACTTCTTCTGATAACTGAACTGGGCATGGACTAGTTGAAGGAATGCTGGAGGAGTTTTGTTTTTGTTTTGATTGCAAAAACAATTTCAGGCTCTACTTTTCCCTTTGTTTAGTACTCGTGTCGCTCACTGGTTACATGCTTTTGCCGTCCAGCATGGTGGACCCACGTGACTAGGTGACGTCAGTACAAAGGGTCAAATGGAGCCACTAGGATAACTCCATTTCATGCTTCATGTTTTGACTACCGCTTCGAGTTTGTTACGAACGCTCCCGCCTCTCTTCTTCTTCTTCTTATTTGTGGTCTTATGGCACTTGACAAACAACACTTTGGTGCATTACTGCCACCAACTGGATTGGACTGGAATGACAACCAATCACTTCCTGTTTGTGCATCAGCGTCTTAAAGGAATGGTCCATTGTGGCATTAACAGAGGGGTGCCAGCAGTTAGGGATAGGGGCCCCCCAACATAAGGGCCCCCAGGCGGCCGCCGACCTATGCCTAATGGTAAAAACGCCACTGCTCAGAAGAACCCTGAAGCTGCGGTTCCCTACCTGCAGTTTAGTGTAGGAGGCGTTGACCAGTCCATTCCTCAGAACAGAGTGCCAGTTCTCTATATGGGAACCACTGGAGCCAGATGGACGAGGCAAGAGAAAAGAGAAATTCAACAAAAGCTTGTGGGAACTTAAAATCCTGTGCAACAGTTAGTGTTCGGAGCAAATCCCCGAGGGGAAAAACACCTTTTAAAGAAATGACAAAATAACTTATTCTGTTTGCTTTTCATGACTGTTGATCTCTTATTTAATTAATAAGAAAGAAGTGTGTGTGTGTGTGTGTGTGCGTGAGTGCGAGTGTGTGTGTGTGTGTGTGTGTGTGTGTGTGTGCGTGTACTGTATGCGTGTGTGTAGGGGGGTTATTACAGCTCTGTTTCTTAAACATGCACAGGAATGATCTTTTGTGAGTTCACTAAAACCAGCTTTTATACATGAATCTGTTGAAAACATGCAGCTCCAGCAGGGCAGCCTATCACTGCTGGCTGCTTCTCCAAATGTCTTCAAAGAAAACAGTAAAAATAGTTTTATGATGATATTTTTGGAACATCTGAAACCAAAATCCTTTTTCCTACATCTTCAAACAGATAAAAACGTATTTTACCTAAAAACGGTGTTGTATCTGAAGGTTTTGCAGCCCTAAACCCACTCTGAGCACGTGCATGCTTGCATGAATCTAATCATATGAGAATAACGAGAGGGAAGCCAGGCTAAAGCACACTTTGGGCTTGTTTCGTTCAGAATGATTAAATCTGAAGCATCGACTTGCAGCAAAGAGAGACTGTTAGCTGTGCTTGTGTGTTGGTCGTACCATGCCAGTGCCCAGATGGGTGGCGTGTATCTAAAATATTCAGCAGAGCCCCATCTGCCACAGTACAAATCTGTCTCAAACACGATTATAGCTGGCTCCGTGTGCTGGCTATGAACGACGGTGTCCCTGTCCAAAAGAACGGCCGCGGCTAAACAGCCACGTCCCCGTTAGTCATGGTGTCGAGCTCCAAATGATCCTAACTCTGCTTTCCTTTTTAATCCAGACGACTAGGATCAACAGAACATTTTTACCTGAAACGTAATGCAGCAGAAGATTCAATTCAAAACCTGAGTGTGTTCGCGGGTCGACTCACTGGAAGGCGAAGGTGCTGCCATAGAGCTTCTTGGCAGTGCGAAAACGAGCTTCCTTGGCTGGGGGGCTGCTGAGCAGCAGGAACTGGTGGGACGTGTGCATGAACTTCAGTTGCTGTCACAATGACATCACAGAGAGGGACGAGGGTATGATTAAGAAAGGGAAAGTGCTTCTGGAAGCCAGCGGTCCTGGATTCTTACCCTGCTGAGAGGCAGTTTGACGATATGAGACCTGTTACTGGAAATGATCCTGCAAGCACAGACAGGGACGAGAGACGATTCAGTCCTGACTGAATCTGAAACTGAGTTGGGATTTTGTTTACACGCACACCGAGCTCTCTGATCAGAAATAAAACACCAAATTATGCTTTTGGATCAGATTCCTGCACTCACCACTGTAGCAGGGGATGGGCCAAAGGGTCCAGCTTGTCCATCTGTTTCTTGATCTCCAGATATGAACCCTTTAACACATGAAGACAAGCTGCTGGTGGTTTGTTCTTCACACGAAGTCAGTGAGACTGTTTGTCAATGATCTACAACAGTTTGATCTAAAAAAGATGAACAGCCCACCAAACACTCAGGATCCCTCCCCCACCTCCTCCTTGTACCTGGGTCATTTCACGGATGGACATGACACTGTCCAGCGCTTTCTGCAGTCTCTCATAATTCTTCTTCTGTGTTCACCCGTTGAGCCAAACGTGTTGGGTCAGACGAGAACAGAAAAACAAACAAAACAACATAAAAGAGTCTAAAATCACTTCAGTATGTGAAGGTTTCACTTTGATGTTTAAACCCTCCCAAAAGGGCGGCCGGTAGACCCAATCCCAGCCGTGAGGATGCTGACCTTCGGGTTGAACGCCAGAGTCTTGGGATCATTTGGATCAACGACTGATGGGTAAGGTTCAAAGATGATGCTCTTACGGGGAGACTCGAGTGCAGCTCGACACATAGCCACGAGTAGGTCCACCACCTGGAAAGAGACGTTTTCCAGCTCTTACTGACTCCTTTAGCCGGTTATTCTTCCTGATTTTCTTTTACTTTACTCCTGCTGTGGATCTGATTGCTGTGTTGACAGCAACAATTCGCAAAATGAGGGACAATAAATGGATATTCTATTTTATTCTATTCTATTCTATGATAAGATAAGATAAAATATTATATCTGGTTCAATTCTATTCTATTTGCTTTGGAACTATTTGCTTTGGAACTATTTGCTTTGGTTCTATTTGCTTTGGAACTATTTGCTTTGGTTCTATTCTATTTGGTTTGGATCTATTTGGTTTGGATCTATTTGGTTTGGTTCTATTCTATTTGGTTTGGATCTATTTGGTTTGGATCTATTTGGTTTGATTCTATTTGGTTTGGATCTATTTGGTTTGATTCTATTTGGTTTGGATCTATTTGGTTTGGAACTATTTTCTTTGGTTCTATTCTATTCCAGTTGGTTCTATTTTATTATATTGGGTTTGGATCTATTTTTTTCTATTCTATTCTATTCGGTTCTATTCTATTCAATTTGGTTATGATCTATTTGGTTTGGATCTATTTGGTTCTATTCTATTTGGTTTGATTCAGTTTGTTTTGATTCTATTTGGTTTGGAACTATTTGCTTTGGTTCTATTATATTCTATTCTTTTTGGTTTGGATCTATTTGGTTCTATTCTATTCTATTTGGTTTGATTCTATTTGGTTTGGAACGATTTGCTTTGCTTCTATTCTATTCTATTTGGTTTGAGTCTATTTGGTTCTACTATGTTCTATTCTATTCTGTTCTATTGTTTAGGATCTATTTGGTTTGATTCTATTCTGTTCTATTCAGTTCTATTCTATTCTATTTGGTTAGGATCTATTTGGTTTGGATCTATTCTATTCTGTTCTATTCGGTTCTATTCTATTCTATTACTCAATTACCCTGAAACTCGTTAATTCACTGAGAGATGAATTGTGCCCGCTGCCTTTTATGAAGGAGTCTAATTTTGTGCCGAGAACTGACGGAGCTAAAGCGTTTCTGACGATCTCACTCACTCAGTGATGCTAAATCCCACCTGTCCAGTTAGTGCTCAGAGTGTGTGCTGTGCATAACTCCCAGCTAATAACACACTTAATGTTTTAGTCTGGGACGATTAGCTACAGCCAAGCTAAGAGTTGACACGATGTGTTTCCTTCTGATCTATTTAGTCAAACATGTAAAAAAAATCTTTAGATAAGAAACTAAAATATTCATCTTCCTGGGTTAGACTTTTAGGAGTAAACAGGTCAACAGTTGTGGGTTGTTTGGACAAAAGCGTCCAAATAAATAAACATAAACATGCTTCCATTACAGGACTCGTGTCAAAGCGTAAATCTCTTTTCCAGCTAACTCCAATAAATACAGTTTATAATATATTTATACAAACATTCAATTTTCTTACTGAGAACAGCAGAAACACTAATCGTTTAATTTGCCTTCATATGAAAGCCGTGCATCACTCATATTTGAATACATTTAAGGAACAAATTCAAAGATACTTTATTAATCCCAGAGGGAAATTAGAGCCTCGTAAGTCGTACTCTGGGGGGGAAAGCTCTGTTCAGCATAAAGAATTCAACCAGAGTTTCACCGAAGCTATTGCAGGAGATTTTTTCATGTTCAGCCTGCATGAAAAATGCAGATTGATCCATTATTATCAGAAATAATCATTAAAAATGGTTTCTCAGTGAAGGACCTTTACTCGTGAAAACTAGCGTTGTCCTTACCTTTTTAACTAAGTCCCTGTCTCTCCCTGAAAATATGTTCTTCATCTTATTCAGAAGAAAATTATTTCTAGAATAATCGTCTGCATTTGGCCAGAGCCTAAGTCACCGTTCAGCGATGCGTGACCTCTTCTGTTCATTCTACTGCTAAACGAACACACTGGGAAACCAGAGAACCTGCAGAAGCAAATAAAAATGAAAACATGTGAAAAGTTGTGTCTTTTGGGTTGTTCTTGCCTCCGCCCCTGTAGCCACCTCCTCTGCAGCTCCAGACATCACGCCCAGGGTGTAGAAGGAGAACACACACAGCTCCCTGGTGCAAACGGCAGGCTGCATAAAAAACACACACATCCCAAACAGGAAGAGGGCACACGAACGTTTACCGTGGGCTGCACTGCAGTAGAAATCTGTCTTTTCCTGTTCTCTGGTACCTTCAGCATGGACCCGTTCTGAAACACGTGCTGCTCGTCACAGACCACGCAGTACTCGTTAAGCGTGGGGATCCTCTGCTCCGAGTACTTCATTATCTGTCAGGGCAGAAGCACAGAGGAGTTCGTGATCAGATCACCCCCGTGAACTCCATCGTGTAGAGCAGCAAGGGCAGAAAAGTAAAACACTGAGATACAATATAAGCCATTTGTTTATCTAACGTCATCATGACCCAATGGCAGGAAGCACAAACGCTTGGACCTTCATCTCCTGAAGCTCTAACCTGCACTAAGAAGCCGTACTCCAGAGTAGGGATGTTCTTGCAGTGGCCGCCCGCCTGGGATGAGAAAAACAATTCAATCAGCTGCCTCGTGGTAATCTGCGCTGGGGCCCTGGCCGCCGGGACAGCCACAGTCTGATGAGTCAAGTGAAGACAAAGCATTATGGGAAAGGGCGCAGCAGCCATGTTTCAGTGGGGGTGGGGGGTCGGGGGTGACAACGACAGGTGGATCAGGTGGACTAAAACAGCAACATGAGCTTAAAACTGCAGCTACATTTCTTATCGGGGAGGTTACAAGCATCACAGACAAGATCCACACTCACCGGAGTCTTAAATAGACTAACGGATCAAAAGACATTTATTCCATTTTTTTGTTAAATTTCAGATCAAATGTAAATTTTTAAAAATGGAATTTTCTTATGAGGATTTTTATGTCCAAACCAACCTGGCTTCAAGTAAAAGGCTCCTAATTGTAACAACCTAGAATCATGTTTGTGGTAAATGGCCTGTATTTGTCTTCTAGCGTCCTGGAGCCCCCCAAGGCACTTTACATACAATCAGTCATTCACCCATTCACACCCTGGTGCTGATGAGCCACAGCTGCCCTGGGGGCACACTGGCAGAGACGAGGCTGCTGTACACTGGCGCCACCGGTCCCTCCGACCACCACCAGCAGGCAGGGTGGGTTAAGTGTCTTGCTCAAGGACACAACGACAGAGACAGGTTGAGCGGAGCTCGAACCTGCAACCTTCCTAACCCTAACCCTAACCCTGATCAACCAAGGAGACTTCTGTCCCACTCTGATTTGCAGAATTGTCTGAAGTCAGCCACATTAGAAGCTCTTCCTAACCTCGTGGCATCAGCAGGTTTACCATTGGCTCGGCTAGGTAGGCGGGGCTAACACAGTTCTCTGTGTTTGTGTCGAGATGCTGGGCGGGCTGAGCGCCACTCTGGCAGAGCTTTTTAGTACGTTGAGCTGAGAAAGAGCAAAACAAAAACGACTGCGGCCGCTCAGGAGCGGCGCGTGTTTGAAACAGCTTAGGTAGCAGCTTCGGGCGCGGTAGACCTGAGCTTTAGAGACGGAGCAGACAGAGGAGCTGCTGGTTCAACGCTGTATGATGGACTGCCGGGCTGAGTAAGTCACGCTGGTATTCTGATTGGTCCTAGCGCTATCCAGCTGTGATAGATGATAAATGACCCGCACTCGCATAGCGCCTTTCAGAGTCAGAGGACTCCAAAGCGCTTTACACTACAGTGCATCATTCATCCATTCATCATTCATCCATTCACACACTGACGGTGGTGAGCTACAGCACCGGTGTCAAACGCCAGTCCTCGAGGGCCGCTATCCCATGTTTTAGTGTTTCCTGTTTCAACACACCTGATTTCAATCAGCAGGTGATCAACAGGCTTCTGGAGAGCCTGATGAGGTGCTGCACAGGTGAATCAACTGTCGGAGCAGGGAAACAACAAAAAGATGCAGGATCCCGCTGCTCGAGGACTGCAGTTTCACACCAGTGAGCTACAGTGTAGCCACAGCTGCCCCGGGGCGCACTAACAGAGGCGAGGCTGCCGAGCGCTGGCGCCACTGGTCCCTCCAAGGCAGGGCGGGTTAAGTGTCTTGCCCAAGGACACAACAGCAGAATTATCTGTCCAGAGCTGGGATCGAACCTGCAACCTTCTGATTACAGGACAACCCACTCCACGTCCTGAGCTGCTGCTAACCCTAACCCAAAGCCTAACCCATAATGCCTTTATAGTAGAACCACGACCTCTGACCTTAACTTTAAGAAAGCGAGGCCTGCGGTGCTGTAGATGTTGCTCTGGGTTTCGTGTTCTTGGAATGCTTTAGAATGTGTTCTCAGGCAGGTTCTACTGACGTAAAGGTTTGGCATTAACCAGGTCTGGGTGAAGCTGCTGATGCTGAACTCAGCTTTCTAAATCGTGCACCCACTCTCACCCTGTTTGTCTTTCACTAGGGTTACAGGGAGCTGGAGGCAGGGGACACCTGGGACAGGTCACCATTCCATCACAGGGCCCCACAAAGACAAACAACCACTCACAGCCACACCTACACCACCACACCCTAATGTGCATGTTCTTCGTCTGAGGGAGGAAGCTGGAGTACTCAGAGAGAGACCCATGGGGAGAACAGCCTAAGTCCACGCAGAAAGGCTGCAACCAGGATTTGATCCTGCAACCTTAACTGTGTCGCCATGTACCCTTCTCACAATTATTTTAAAATGTAAATTATACTGCTTACAGTAATTAGGCTGCTTATACTGAGCCAGGATCCTCTGGAGGTTTCTTCCTGTTAAAAGGGAGTTTTCCTCTCCACTGTCGCTGCATGCTTGCTTAGTATGAGGATTGCTGTAAAGACTCTGACACTAGTCAGTGACTTGATGCAACCTGCTGGGTTCCTTATATAGGAAACTTGTAACTGATTGGCTTAATGAACTGACCTGTAGTGGAATGATTATGTGTGAAGGTCCTTGAGACGACTCTGGTCCTGAGTTGGCGCTTTTTAATAAACTTGAAATTAATTGAACTGAATTGAACTGAATATAATTGAACTGAATATAATTGAACTGAATTGAACTGAATTGAACTGAATTGAACTGAATTGAACCGAACTGAATTGAACCGAACTGAACTGAATTGAACTGAACTGAATTGAACTGAATTGAATTGAACTGAATTGAATTGAACTGAATTGAACTGAATTGAATTGAACTGAATTGAATTGAACTGAATTGAACTGAATTGAATTGAACTGAATTGAACTGAATTGAATTGAACTGAATTGAATTGAACTGAATTGAAATGAATTGAACTGAACTGAATTGAACTGAACTGAATTGGACTGAACTGAATTGAACTGAACTGAATTGAACTGAACTGAACTGAATTGAACTGAACTGAATTGAACTGAATTGAACTGAATTGAACTGAATTGAATTGAACTGAATTGAATTGAATTGAATTGAACTGAATTGAATTACTGTTGCACACAGGGCCCACCAGGTTGGTTTGGAAAGTTTTGTTCCCTCAGTAACTGAAACTGAAGCTCTTTTTAAGTCTGACAGAAAACCTAAAGCAGACACGTCTCATAGATGCACATTAACTAGGTGTGTTACAGATTTCAGGTGTGATGTTCTAACCTGGCTGTTTGGTGGGTAGCTGAAGAGCTCCCCTTTGGAGTTCTTCATCGTACACGAGATGGAGCGGTTCATTAGGCGGGTCACTCTCAGCTCAGGGACACTTAGCTTCCCTTTTAAAACCGTGTCCTGGATCAGAGGGAAACTTGGAGACCTGGCAAATTCCAAACACACAGAGCTCAGAATCTGTTACAGAACTAGGTCCAGAGATTGTGATTAAATGGAACCAAAAGCAGCTGTAACGTTAGAAAGGTGCTTATACCTGGGTACAATTTCTGCTGTGGTCTCTCATCCCACATTAACATCAGGTCGCTAGGCTGAAATAAGTTTAGACAGCAGCTCCAGTCACTAACTCCTGGAAACCAGTGCTGACTTCCACCTCTACTCTCAGTGCACTATCCATGTACCCAGCTGTCAAAACAGCCCCGTTAGTAGCGCTGACCACCATCGCGTGGGCCAGGATTCGCTCCCTGTGCTCTCATAACTGTCAAAGCATCCAGACGGAGCCTGGGAAGAGGCTCTCCCCACGGGAACTTTTGTCACATTTTGAATGAAGCCAGTCCATGTGCCGTGTCAGAGCTTCCTTCTCCTGCTCATTTTCCACATTTGAGCTTTTTTCAGACAAAATCAGAGAATTGTATTACTTAGTGGTAAATCCAGAGCTGGCATTGTAAAACCTAACCACAACTAGAAGCTCTCTGCTTACAAAGCAAAGAAATAATTATGTTAATAACCAAGAAACATTAAAGGCCCATGGGAGAAGGAATGGGGACCTACTTAGGAATGGGGGAGAAGATGCTGAGCCCAGCACGGAACTTTTTGATGGTCCCCCCAGCTTTGAACCAGCTGTGCCTCTTCTCCTGCTGGGCCTTGAGGAACTCATTACTGAGGTGCTTCCACTGCTGGGAGGTGAACGTGCTCAGGATCCTGCCACACCATAAAACAATCGGAGTTTTCTACATTTTATTAATGAAAATAAAAACGTATTCATTGTAAATCAGACCTTAAAAACAGGCTAAAACCGGCATTACCATCTCAGCAGGTGATTACATGTTCTTTGTGTCTGAACTTGTGTTTGTCTGTGGTGTTTGCAGAGAAAACTCACGAATCACCGGGAAGGTTTTCAATTCAAATTCAAAAAAACTTTATTAATCTCAGAGATCAGACATGCATACATACACATGAAAAGGTTTTCATGAAACCTTCAACAAGGAATTACTGCTTGATTGATTGGTTGATTGATTGGTTGATTGGTTGATTGATTGGTTGATTGATTGATTGGTTGATTGGTTGATTGGTTGATTGGTTGATTGGTTGATTGATTGGTTGATTGATTGGTTGATTGATTGGTTGATTGATTGATTGATTGGTTGATTGATTGGTTCCTACTGCATTAAGCACATTTGCTTACTTTTTGAGCTGCAGTCCCAGACTGAATCCATCTTTGTTTGAAGGCTGGAAAACATCTACTGATGGCTCTGAGTAAACAAAGATGACTAATGTTATTACACAATAGGCTCACACACACACACACACACACACACACACACACACACACACACACGCTTTGTTTCACTCTCCCTCGTGTATAGCGCATACTGTGCTCCCCTCCCACGCTCGGTGAGTGGCACAAATACCCAACATCTCTCACTGAAAACCAACATCTACACTGACATCTGCACTTACCGGGTCCGTCGAGGTACTGGGAAAGAGAAAAGCGCAGTCTCAGGATAATGGGCTCTGTTCGGATAACTTTCCAAGCTGTGGCAACCTCCTCCTGAGTCAGACACACACACACACACATGCATATACACATACACACACAGAGTTAGAAGCCTAATTAGGGCCATTTCTCATTACATGAATAACTTATGAGCAGCAGATGCATTATTAATGATGTTACTTCACAAAATGTCAACATTAGAATAGTAATGAGCAATGTCAGGGGAGGGGCTTGTGGTGTGCGGAGAATGCTGACTCACATCCAGGAAGCTGATGTTAATATGAAGATCGATGTCCACATCATCGATGGTTCCGTACTCCCTGTGCAGGGAAACCACAACAGAGACCTTAAACTCGCTTCTTTACACTGATGTTGTTCAGCTTTGCTGCCGGCGAACCAAGCTAACCCTGACCCAAGTTCACCAAGTCTCATTTCATTCCTAACACTGAGATTTTCAGTGTGTGTGTGTGTGTGTGTGTGTGTGTGTGTGTGTGTGTGTGTGTGTGTGTGTGTGTGTGTGTGTGTGTGTGCGCGTGCGTGTGTGTGTGCGTGTGCGTGTGCGTGTGTGTGTGTGCGTGCGTGTGTGTGCGTGTGTGTGTGTGTGTGTGTGTGTGTGCGCGCGCTCTACCTGACAGAGATAGCACTGTCGGTGTAGATGTCTTTCACAGCCTCTACGTCTGCGTCTAGCTGAGGGTGGCGGTACAGGTCAGCAGCACAGCTCCCCTGCAATAAGCAGCACTGGTCACAGTTATAGCAGCGAATGAATCCTCAGTGATTCCCAAAGGCTTCTTTAACTCATGCAACCCTAAGATGGGCGACCGAGGATGGTTGTAACACTTTTTGTTCGAGCAAATGTAACTCAGTGGTCCACCGTGGTAGAGAGCTCCACTTTTAACACGTGGTACCCATATTTGTCTGCTACAGATTGCATGCATTTGGGCTTCTACCACACGATCACAGATTAGTTAAATTACTGTTAAATTCAAAGAGGCATGTTGTAAGAACCCACCCCAGTACCGGGGGAGTTGTAACTGATGTAGCAGTGCAGTTATCCACATTAATGGGCAGCAGTAGCTCAACAGGTTGAGCGGGTTGCCCAGTAATCAGAAGGTTGCAGGTTCAATCCCGGCTCCGGACAGAGAATTCTGCTGTTGTGTCCTTGGGCAAGACACTTAACCCACCTTGCCTGCTGGTGGTGGTCAGAGGGACCGGTGGCGCCTGTGCTCGGCAGCCTCGCCTCTGTCAGTGCGCCCCAGGGCAGCTGTGGCTACATTGTAGTTCATCACCATCAGTGTGTGAATGGATGAATGATTCACTGTAGTGTAAAGCGTTTTGGAGTCCTCACTCTGAGAGGCGCTATACAAGTGTGGGTCATTTATCATTTATCATTTAATAAATGTACTGAAACACGTACAACGCTGACATCTGATCCACTCTTCTCTGGCCTGAGCTACCAAAGTGCTGCAAGCCCAGACCTTTTCATCGTCGTCTGACGAGTCTGCATCTGATGTCATCAGGCTAAAGCCTTTCGATTGTCATTTTCTTCCTCTGATGGCTGTTTTATGCATCCGCCACCGAGGCATGATGCAAAACTGAGACCAGTGTAAAATGACAACATGGCAGGGAGAAGGCTGTGACATCTACCCACCCCATGCCAGCCTACCATTAAGAAGCTAACCATCTATAGCGTTTAGATTCAAAGCTAGCACTTATGCTAGATATGGAATGAAACTACTGGTTGAGCTTATGAAAGTCAAACAATTGTATCTATAACACAAAGGACATTATGTGCAAATACTCGTGATGAAAATGTTTACTTTCCTAACTGAAAATGTGTTTTATTCTTCCAGAAAAGACTGTGAGACATGTGGCTTTGTTAGTGTGCTCAGTGGGCATCAACTGCATTGACGACATTAACGTAGCTCGCTTCTGATTGGTTAAACGGAGTGTTACAACCATCCCCAGTCTCCCCTACTCTCACACACACACACACATGCACATGTACACACCACAACATCACAATATCGGTCATTTATGGCCTAACTCTTTATAAATAATGTCCTGAATGGAGAAACAAAGGATCGATGCACATGGAGAAACAAAGGATCGATGCACAAACGGCTAGGCTCCACAGTCAGGAACAAAGTGTAGTGCTGTCACCTCTAATCTCACAATGTCTCATTCACCATCTCTGATCTGTCGTTACACAGATGCTCAAACAGAAATGTTATCATTTTCCTGCGGGGTTCGACCCAGGATGAACTGGCCGTGCAACTTTCACAGCTGCTGTTTTGCATCAAACAACCACAAGATTTGCTAAAACAACGGCAGAGTGACGATAGAGAATAAAACCGCACAAACCAAAATGAAATGGTGAAGATCCCAGCTACCCTAAATGCACTCTGACCTTGCTAGAGCTCGGGTTAGCCACTAGCTCAACCGTTCTATTTTTTATACTGATGTCATTCAGGAAGTTATTTACAAGAGATGGGGTTGTACGCATGAACCTTTACACAGAAATAGACTGAAAATTGGCCAAAATATCCCTTTAAGGCTGTTCAGACATTCATGTATATTCTGCGCTAGATCCTTGTCCAGTGTAACAAACTAAGAGTTAGGGGTGGGCAATATAAATGATATAAGGTAGAAATGATATAAAATTGGGTAATGATAGAGCTCTTGGCGATAACACGTGACGTCACGAAGACGTGTACCCTGCTGACATTGGGACAACTGAATGGCGGTGGCTGCAAGCATGGAGTGGGTGGAGGAGGAAGCCTATATGCCTCAAGTGGCATATATTTGCCACATGAGGATATTTAAGAGCATGTCATTTTGACATATATAAACAGAGGAAAAAATATATCGCAATATATATTGTTACCGCCATGGACGTAATTTTGGGGGGGGACAGGGGGGACATGCCCCCCCCCCCCCCACCCACACACACACACATTTTCCAAAGTCAAGTTTTGACCCCTGCACTTTTTACAATCCAAAACAATATTACGCTATATTAAATTAACACTGGATGAGCTCTAGGACCAAGCATAAAACAACTGTTTGTGTTGAAGTCTGTTTCCTATTAGAGCATACCATAAAGATACCCCTCCCCCCTCCTCCCTCCCCCGTGTCCCCCCCACTTCTAAAGTGAAAATTACGTCCATGGTTACCGCACATGCTTCAGATTATATCGCAATATAAATTTGAGGCCGTATCGCCCAGCCCTGCTGAGTCTTGTTTTGGTTCCTGGTATCGCAGGCGCCGGTCGGCTCAGCTCTGGAGTAGACTACAGATCCCACATCTCCATCCTTATCTTCACTCAGCTGCTTCCATGTTCTCTGACTTCACTGAAATGAGCTCCACTAGATTTACATTTCAATCAAAAGACGTGGAAGATAACGCTGAGGCAAAAACAGGATAGCTAACAGATTAAGATCTTAGGTAGAAGTGATGCAATCAGCTTCACAAGATGAGAGGATGAACTGAATGTTGGTGATGAAAACTCGTTTGCTGCCGTCTGCATGGGAGAAAACAGGTGAGCGATGAGCACTGCTGCGATTAGTTTATGAGAAAATTCTATATTTCCATCATGTTTAGAGGGTTTGGGGTTTAAATGACATATTTGCATTTAGAATCGAATGTAAAGACAGATTTATTAGGAGGTATTAAACTCTTGACATAAGCAAAAATGTTGGCTCTGCTCGGTGAAGCGTGAGGGAAACGTCCGTCGCAGAACCCGTCTGCCTGTCAGGTCAGCTGTTTACCGCACTGCCGAGACATTTGGTCGGACATGAAGACCAAGAGTTAGGAGCTGCAGTTATTTCTGGGGAGAACTGTTTAAACGCAGAGTTCAAATTTACATTTTTACTGTGACGATTAAACAAAAGCTTAAAAAATACCTGATTGTAACTAAAGATCAGAATCAGACACTATGATTGGGTTTCGTGGATGCAGTCATTTCAGTGCTAAACAAAAGAAAGGACAGTTTTCCCTCTCTGAGAAAATAAAAAAGCTAACTTATGCTTACAGCTGCAGGCCTTACATGTGGAAGAATGACTTCCTTTATTTCTATTTCTGTGTTTCCAACACGGCCAGAATCGGGATTGGCGGGTCGCAGTTGTACAAGAATGGGAAAACAGTATCAGCCCTCGTAAGCATGGTCTCTAACGGTCTCAGCCTTCTCTACTTCACTGTTCTAAATATAAAAAACAAATGTTAAAACAAGAATAAATTACATTAAATCTACACCTAAAAGGCATGGATGAAGAACACGTCTCCACAACAACTTCATTATTGACTAGGGATGCTCGATATTGGCTTTTTACAGATATGTACCAATATTGTCTGAGTCTTAATTTCAGATATCGATATAAGCTGTGCCCCCCCCCCCCAACAAAGAAAAACTAAATATTTTAGGTTAGGTTACTAACATCTCTTATCATACATTCATACACTTACAACCCCAGGGGTAAACCCACACACCTTCCTGCCTATCTTACCATATTGCTGCTGTTCAGCTCCATGCAGTGAAGCCTGCTGAAGGCTCCACCCAGCTGCTCCCCATCACGCTAATCAGCTGCAGCTGCTACTTAAGGAGCTGCTGAACTCTCAATCAAGGAGGGTTTGAAGAGTCGGGAAGGGGGTTGAAGAGTCTGGAAGGGGGTTGAAGAGTCTGGAAGGGGGTTGAAGAGTCGGGAAAGGGGTTGAAGAGTCGGGAAGGGGGTTGAAGAGTCGGGAAAGGGGTTGAAGAGTGGGGAAAGGGGTTGAAGAGTGGGGAAGGGGGTTGTAGAGTCGGGAAGGGGGTTGTAGAGTCGGGAAAGGGGTTGAAGAGTCGGGAAGGGGGTTGAAGAGTCGGGAAGGGGGTTGAAGAGTCGGGAAGGGGGTTGAAGAGTCGGGAAGGGGGTTGAAGAGTCGGGAAGGGGGTTGAAGAGTCGGGAAATGGGTTGTAGAGTCGGGAAATGGGTTGTAGAGTCGGGAAATGGGTTGAAGAGTCGGGAAGGGGGTTGAAGAGTCGGGAAGGGGGTTGAAGAGTCGGGAAATGGGTTGTAGAGTCGGGAAGGGGGTTGAAGAGTCGGGAAGGGGGTTGAAGAGTCGGGAAGGGGGTTGAAGAGTCGGGAAGGGGGTTGAAGAGTCGGGAAGGGGGTTGAAGAGTCGGGAAGGGGGTTGAAGAGTCGGGAAGGGGGTTGAAGAGTCGGGAAATGGGTTGTAGAGTCGGGAAGGGGGTTGAAGAGTCGGGAAGGGGGTTGAAGAGTCGGGAAGGGGGTTGAAGAGTCGGGAAGGGGGTTGAAGAGTCGGGAAGGGGGTTGAAGAGTCGGGAAGGGGGTTGAAGAGTCGGGAAGGGGGTTGAAGAGTCGGGAAGGGGGTTGAAGAGTCGGGAAGGGGGTTGTAGAGTCGGGAAGGGGGTTGTAGAGTCGGGAAGGGGGTTGAAGAGTCGGGAAGGGGGTTGAAGAGTGGGGAAGGGGGTTGAAGAGTGGGGAAGGGGGTTGAAGAGTGGGGAAGGGGGTTGAAGAGTGGGGAAGGGGGTTGAAGAGTGGGGAAGGGGGTTGAAGAGTCGGGAAGGGGGTTGTAGAGTCGGGAAGGGGGTTGAAGAGTGGGGAAGGGGGTTGAAGAGTGGGGAAGGGGGTTGAAGAGTGGGGAAGGGGGTTGAAGAGTCGGGAAGGGGGTTGAAGAGTCGGGAAGGGGGTTGAAGAGTCGGGAAGGGAGTTGGTTGAGAGCTCATGTGTTGGATTAGTCTCCTTTTGAGTATTTAGAGACTTTTTAAACTTAGCTGCTTTTGTTTAGTCTCTTTGGCGTTTTATGAGACTTAAGTAAACTGGTAGCCTTAATTTAGTTTCTTTTACGTAACTCGAGAATTTGCTTAATTAGCTCTTGACATTTAAGTTGGAAGCCTATAGTGAGGCCTTTTTGTTTGTACTTTTCAGACAGAGAGCGTTGTCTTTTGGTTGTATAGGTTCAAGCAGTACTACCTGATAGCTCTATTTTGGAGAGTGTGTCCTTTGGTTGTAGTGTTTTATAGTTATTTACTCGTTTTAGAAACGAGTCACCTTGAGTTAGGCCCTTTTAGTTGAAGGCCTTTGTTGAACTTCTCTGTAATACAGCTTCCTCTGGTATGTGACTGCTGTGTTGGTACTTTAAGTTTTGTAGAAGAAAGCTAAATCCAGTTGGGACATTTGTGTAAACATGTTTGGGTTGTGGTAAAGTTGCCCCGGTGGCACTCCAAAACCGCACAGTTAGCAAACTCCAGTCATTGTTAACATCACAGAAAAGTCTATTGGACATCCCTCTCAGAAGCTCCTAGACTCCAGAGGGGGATGTAACACACTTTAAACATGTTCTGTGCAGAATGACAACAGGAAAAGTGCCGTGGTTATTTTTGCCTCCAACAGCAGCTGAATCTTCTCCAAATAAACCAGAATATCTTTAACTCAGATCTATCATATTTTGGCATTTAGAGAGAAGTAGCTGCAGAGTGTGATGTGTAATGTGTGCGTGACGGGTAAACGTGTCATTAAGACTAAAAACCAATACAGATGTTTTCCACTAATGAGTTTTAATGCTGATATCGGCTGATAATGATGATGGACCGATAATATCGAACATCCCTATAGTTGACCCAAGTCTGCACAGGCTGGTAACTGAAACTATGTAAGGGATGCAGAATTAGTCCCTGTGCTAAATGCTCATTTTTTTCAAAGGTGTTTTGAAGTGAAACACTAACAAAAACATGCTCAGAAGTAACAGAAAGATCCAAGAGAGAGGGGGAAGGTGCCTTCGTTACCTGAATCCCGTACAGGAACTGTTCGGGTTCGTTCTCCCCGTCCGACTCCTCGTCTGTCCAACACTGGCCTTTGATGTCCTGGGGGCGTTTTAAAAATACCGTTAAAGCAGAGCGGAGAGAAAATGCAACCTCTTCCTAACATCCTTTCATCTCTTCTCTCTATCTAGCCTCCTATTCAAACACGGCTTTGTAGCATCTCAGAGGAATGATTTGTTTCTGAAGGACGGAATATTCTCGGAGTTCTTCTTTCTAAAAATATCTAACTGAGGAGGAAAAGAGTCCATTTTAAAACATGAAAACAGATAAGTCTTTGTTCTTTTTAACAAAGCACAAAGACTTATATAATTAAAAATCTGTTGCACGGTTTGGTTCATCCTACATGAAGCGATGGCTCTTCTGACAAAGCTAAATCAGATTCAGTGATCACACCAATAGGATCCCAGCTGTCTTACCATTGGATCTGCTGTTCATAAGGCTCTCTCAGACAGGTTTGGGCCTTTGATTGCTGCCAACCATCGCAGCCTGTCTCCAGGTGAAGGGAACAACAACAGACAAGCACACAGCTGAGTCTGACCGCCTCCTTTTCTCTCCCTCCTCAGAACGACGTGGCCTTAGAGAAACATCAAACGTTCAAAAATAAAATCAGCAGAGGAAGAAAACACGAAACAAAGAGGGTCCTGCTAGTGATGCCATGCTCCGTCAGTAGTGCCCTCCTCCTTTTTTGTTTAAATCGCCTGCACTTCACCTTGCCGTGTATCCTAGCAACAGCCACCTCTGCCTCCTTTCAGAGTGGCATTAATCACTGTAGAGAAAACGTGTGGGAGGAATGTGCGGTACGATCAGTACCCAGGACGTCTCCGCGTCTTTGTTTAGATTCATTTTCCAGGAAGCTCTTCTGATAACGTCAGAGCGCCAGAGGTTGTCTTGTTTAGTTTTCTTAAAACAGAAACCACGCAGTGATTTTAGCGTATTGTCTAACTGTGTTTGGTAAATAAATGAGAATTAAAACCTGGAATGTTGAAGGATTGTGGAGATTTGAGTTATATGAGGTGTTATATAAGTGAATTACAGATAAACTGTGGTGTCTTTATCTTTTGTAAATGTGCAAAAAAAGCATGATTAGCATTGCACTGCAGTAACACACGACAAGTCACACACGCAGACTCAACAAGCAACGTAGAAAAGGAAGGAAGTCAGTAAGAAGTGGGCAAATAAACACTACAGACATGCATGAAGGCATCCGTGATTTTTGCTCGTTTATTGCCCTGACAGACAGATGTTTACACGTCTGCAGGCGTCTCTGTTTATGCGCACCGATCCGGACCCCACTTTCCTAAAATCACCCTTCCTGACATCACCGGATCACATCTCCTCAGCCCTTCGTTCTTCCTCCACACGCCTGCTGCCATGTTCTCAAGCCTGCTAGCATCTACATCCCTCACACCCCCACACTCCCCGCCATTCCCCCGGCCTCTGTCGTCTCACATACCAACCGAGTCACCGGCAAGCTGAGCCCACCCACCTCCCCCTGCATGCACGCATAGATTCACCATCATCGTTCCCGTTCCTCCTTCCCTTCTGATAACAGTTTAGCCTGAACACAGATGCAGCCGGGCGGATTTCCCCTCCCCCTCTAAGCCCTGCACCCCCATCACATCCATCCACTCTTACCTCCAGAGGATGGAGACCGGGATGCTGTCCTTGCCTCAGCTGCTCCCCCTCTTGAAGGGAACACCTGCTTTCCTCTCTCTCTCTCTCCCTCAGTGGCCGTTTTCCACTGAAAGGACAATAAGATCATTAAAATACAAACGAGGAGGAATCGGAGCACCGCAGGCGGATTCCTGGCGTGTCTTTCTGTCGGTGTGTGTACGCAGGCGCGTCAGCTCGGTGTGTGTGAGTCTGTGTGTTTATCTATTGCAGATCTCTGCTCTTACTGCTCTCTTATATTTTGCCTGACAACACTGAGGGGTCTGAGCATGCTCAGTGAGACCAACCAAGCCAGTCATGTGACTCGCAGCTGACTGCACTGCTGCTGAGAAATCAGAGAGAAAAATGTCTGATCTGATGTGTGTGCGTGCGTGTGTGTGTGTGTGTGTGTGTGTGTGTGTGTGTGTGTGTGTGTGTGCGTGCGTGTGTGCGTGTGTGTGTGTGTGTGTGCATGCGTGTGTGCGTGCGTGTGTGCGTGTGTGCGCGTGTGCGCGTGTGCGCGTGTGTGTGTGCGTGGTTGCACAAGTCAGTATCCATTAATGTGTCATTGTGCTCTAGAGGCAAGTTCTGGTCTATTTCTGGGCTTTCATGTTTGGTTCTATAAGAAAAAGTGAACCATGCACGAAGCACCATACGTCACATTTCAGCGTGCACAGCTTTTCTGCACCTGCGATGTAAACCGAGCGATTACAGATGATTTCATAAGTTCTAATAAAGCCAACGTCTCTGTTACTTTACAGAAAAACCTACCTGCATGCGTCGCTGTGTGCATGCGGGAGCTGACGATGGTCGCTGGGCCCGTGAGCTAATCAGTCTTTAGCCTCATTGTCTCAAGGTTTCTATTTAGGAACTCACGGATTATGGGCAGGTACGGGGCCACCTGTCCATCCAGTTCAAAAGGTGCAGTGAAGATTGACACGCGTGTTTTCGGCCAGAGGGGAGAAAAAACTGGAATGATCAAAGTTATCAACAAATCAACCTTAACGGCAGTTTGATGTCAAGTCGCAAGAAATTCAGCAGCTTTGAAAAGTCTTAACCCTCCCACTGTCCTGATGGGCGTGACCCCGGGAGGAAAGTTGACCATTGAGCAGGGCTGATGGTTTATCCCTGCTCAATGGTCAACTTTCCTCGCGGGGTCACGCCCATCAGGACAGTGGGAGGGTTAAATCAGAGAAAAGGACCTCTCTTTACTGTGCATTAAAAGTTTTCGATTTTTACTGTTAAGTATGAAACATAAGATGCCCTTGTAACTTTTAATTAATCAATATGTAATCCGTAGGGTGGCCGGGCTCAGCCTTAGAGATAGGGTGAGGAGCTCGGACATTCGGGAGGGACTCGGAGTAGAACCGCTGCTCCTCCAGATCGAAAGGAGCCAGTTGAGGTGGTTTGGGCATCTGGTCAGGATGCCTCCTGGACGCCTCCCTGGGGAGGTGTTTCGGGCATGTCCTGCCGGCAGGAGGCCCCCGGGTCGACCCAGGACACGTTGGAGAGGTTACATCTCCAATCTGGTCCGGGAACGCCTTGGGGTCCTGCCGGAGGAGCTGGTGGAGGTGGCCAGGGAGAGGACGGTCTGGAGCTCCCCAGTTGGGATGCTGCCCCCGCGACCCGGACCCGGATAAGCGGAGGAAGACGAGACGTTACTTTGATATTTGATTGTGCCTGAATGCAGTCTTATAATGGGTTTCTCATGGGTCTCTGTTGATACCGTTACAAGTTTAAAGGGCATTAGGCCTCCTAACCACTCATCTGAGATTTATCTCACACACACACACACACACACACACACACACACACACACACACACACACACACACGCACACACACACACTGTCACCCAGGAGTTACTGATGGCTGACAGCCAGGTGCTTCACTAGTGGACAGAGCTGTGGATTTGTTACTCACCTGGGCAGGTGTGTCCATTGGCTGTAAACTGGGGCGGAGTCTGAATACAAGCAGAGGCTCTCAGCAGCCACTCACGTAGCAGCGTGAGCAGTGGGAGTGGCAGCAGCACCACGACAACATTAAACAGGTGAGGAAGAAGTCAACCAAGTGGTGGAGAATGATTTAGTCCAGCTTAGAAGTGCGAATTTAGTCACTTTTACTTAGAAGAAATAAAATAAATGAAGCAGCATTTTGGTGAATACCAAGTAGTGGTTGACTGTAAAAATGTCAACATGGTCGGGGTGAGAATTATGTTTGTGCCAAGGATTTATTTTCATTAACCCAACCCTCTGGCAGGGCGGGTTATGCTGATAATGTTGGTAAACAATAAAAACAGGCTCATAACTGCTTATATGTTCATATTCGGTGCACTGACTGCTGTGCTTTAGACATAACACCATTTAACGTTCCTGACGCGATGCAGCAACTTTACTTTTAACAAGCTGTGAAAACTCTGCAGCTGGGATTCAGAAAGAGTCCAAATAAAACCCACACACGTCTTTCTGCACACGGAGCACTTCGGCATTGTTTTGATCAGCTGATGGATTTTGAATTGATTGCCGATAAGAAGGATATCCCACTTTTATTTTAACACAGAAGCAGGGGCGGAGCTTCAGGGGGGCTGGTGGGGTAGCGGGCCCCCAGCCCGGGCTCGGGAGCCTCTAACACTAACGAACGACGCTGGAGAAGACAAACACTTCCATAACTTGTGTTTAGAGGAGAATGAGCTCCATTAATCATTTCTCTTATGCAGATGCATTTAGGGTTTATTTAGGCTGCCCCAGTCAGGACTGAGTCATGGCTGCTAAAAATTTACAAGACCGACTGACTTCAGTGATGTAGGTATGTTTATGTTTATGTTTATTTATTTAGCAGACGCTTTTATCCAAAGCGACTTACAATTAATAACCTATAGGGCATGTTGTGATCTGTGGGGGAAACCGGAGTACCCGGAGGAAACCCACGCATGCATGGGGAGAACACGCAACTCCACGCAGAAACGCCACAGCCGAGTTTCGAACCTGCAACCTTCGTGCTGCGAGGCAACAGTGCTAACCACTGCGCCACCATGCAGCCCAGGTATAACACATTAAATGACATGCTTTAGTTTTACTCTCATGTGTAGCTCTATGACCTGCTAATTTACAAGTGAAATCATCTCCAAGTGCATTATGGGTAAAACTCATCACCAGCCGTAGCATCACTTGTCAACAGATAGAAAACTAGGTGGCTAATGGAGAAGAAGAAACTGATCTGGTCTCAGGGATTATTTCTGTTCCATTTTCAAGACGGACCTTTTCAGAGAAGCTGATCATCGTTACGAGAGGTCGCCCAACCCCGTCGCTAGCTTGTCTTCGCCAGAGAAAACTCAGCCTTGGCCTGCATGGCCGTAGAAAAGGACTTACTGATGGAACTAAAACACAAAGACGTGTTTTTAATCTTAAGGAAACCTCTTATAGAAAGTATTTCAACAGCCTTCTCTCCTTTTTAGTAGTATAAAACAGGATTAGTGAGTCCACATCCATTCAGAGTTCCATGGATGGCTGCCTGTCGGAGCATTTAACCACTGGTTGGTCCGATGCTGCTGCTATCTACCTTTGCAGGAACAAGCATGGTGTCGGATGACTCATCTCTTTTTTTCCTCTCCTGTGCATGGACTGATGGTGCTACATGGGCAGCAGGCCTCACGGCAGTGTGTGTGCAAAGTGTGGCCCCTCGTGGAGCGCATGGCGTATCGGGAGCTGCATGGACATGGATAGCTAATGTTTGAGAAGGGACAGATATACTATAAAAAATATCTTACATTTTGACCAATAAATAACCAGAAAAACTCTAAATTAGAAGTGGCCGTATCGGCCCACTTAAAGCACAGTGTGGGAGGCTGGACGTTCCCGAAGCCTGGGGGATCTCTGGCAGGTGGGGGAAGGCCAACAGCGGGCGTTCCGGGATTCTCCAGAATTCACAGCTGGCTGTAACATCACATTAGGTCAGTAAACTGGCACTAAAGGCCCAGTTACCAAATACAGGGCACCACAGCTAAAATAGTGCTTTCATGACCTTTATGGGTTTCTAGGACCCGGTCATTTGCTCTGCCCCCTGTGCGGCTCTGATTTGTTCTGCTAGTACACAATAGTCAAATACTCAGTTATTTTTTACTCACTTATTTCAGACCAGATGGCAGTTTTCTATTTAGTAACGTTTATTTACATAGATACAATCATTTATTTACCACACAATGAAAAATGTGCTTCACAAAGACCAATAAAACAAACAGATCATAAAGTCAAACCGTCACAAAACAAGCCTTCAGCCTTGAGTTGTTTCAACCAGTGTAACATGCTTCATCTGTGTCGTTTTGTTTGATGCAGTATGAAACTATTTTAATGTTTTCAGAGTAAACATTTAGAGCTAAGCAGAGTTTGTTTTATAGACATGTAGAGATTTTCTAAATCTGATTATCAAAACATGTTAGTTTGGATTATTACTATTAGTTTAATTATGATGTCTTTTATTATCATTTGTTTGAAGACATTCAATTTCTCTTTTAGTATTGTTAGTGAAGCACTCGGGAACTGAACCTCTGAGCACTTTGGTTAAGATACTTTAGGTTTTTGATGTTATGTGGCCTAGTTCATATAGCTAGCTTATGCCCCTTTGCAAAGAATACTCACTGTTTATGAGTAAAATCCGAGTTTTCGTTACATTTAGATCCAATATAACGTCAGTTCAGTAACTGGTGTAGTTTTACTGCTCACCAGTAGATGGCGACAGAGCACCACATCCGACTCATCGCCTGACTGTAATGCTGCGGGAGTTTGCGCCTTTAATCAGAAGCTGACGCAAAAGGACGTTGTTTATTAGTAAAACTGATATTTGATTGCTTCCATTCGCGAGACGGAACAGTCTAAACCTGTGTTGCGAAACTTTATATTTACTTTAATATTGTAACATATAATATGTGGTCATGGGATGCAAATGAAACTTACTAGTCATCATCGGAAAAAGCCCACATCCTCACGTAAGTCAGTCACGTCTCACCTCTTTGCATTCACGACACCTCATTGGCTCACCAATGCCCCTTAGCACTACCATCACGTTGAACATATCCTTCCGCAGATGTTGCTTTCTGGTTTTTACAGATTGTTGTCTTTATATTAATTCTACTGTCTTTCTATTAATTACACTCTAAAATAAAACGCCATTTTCGCTACTTTGATGTCGTTCGTTTTAAAAAACCACGTGTAAACCTGGTGTTCGTTCATTTTAAACCCCACTCTGTGGCGGATGGATACGTATCAGCATCCTAAGAAAGTAGTCCCGCACAGAGAGAGGAACTGGGAGAGATCACCTTGAGCTGCTCTCACTCTACCAGCAGCCACATCGGCCTCAGCAGCACCAAGACGCAGCCGAGGTGGGTATCATCAGCAGGCCCTTCGCTCTTTCTTTCAGTTGGACATTTTCTGACGCCACATTTCTGCTTTTTAGCAGTTTGCCTTTCATATTTAATAGTAGATTGACGTGACGCGCTGGTAACTTCCAACAGTGCTTAGATCAGGCAAATATGCGTATTATTATACTGTTATTTCTACAAACTATAAGTTTTAAAGTGTATATATCTTGACTGGTTTGACCAGACAACGCGCTTGTTTAATATAACGTTTTTACTGTTTGTGTTCACAACGGTTAGCTGTGAATGAACGGATAGAAAGGGGAAGGGCTTCTTTTGTTTTAAACATCTTTATATCTGTGGTCAGAGTGACTCGTTATAGCACATACCGTCCACACGGTGTGGTTAAATGTGTAAAGTAGTGGGATTTAACGGATTTAACGCGATACGTTAGTGCTAACAGTCATAGAAACACTTCCTGTTGCCTACTGTCGTGGGCGTGGCCCCTCCGGTTTCCCGGCCTCCTATTGGTCAGTTGCCACACGTCTCTAGAACAGGAAAATGTGACGCAGGATGGGAGAACGTGACCTCTGGCGCATCGTCTGAATTTTAGCTTCACTTTTTTTAATTTGAAGCCACAAAACTATCAGGTGTACAAGTTAAAAGCTAGTTGCATAAAGTGCTGTAGGCGTGTCCAGACTTGATACCAAAAGTCGTGTTTTGTTCAGTTAGTCCTTCTCAGGTTGGATTCATCGTCATGCTGCTGTCGCTCATTAGATCGTGATGTAGTCTCACTGCAGCAGCTGCTGCTGCAGTGAGACTACATCAGATTGAGGGCAGGTCTCACCCTGCCGCTCAGCTGTTTTCTTTTAGGTTTGTAATCTCATTTCAGTCTTCACAAATCTTTAAGTTGCTGCAACAATTATTTGACAAAGTGAGGTTGAAATCACGAATTACTGAAAATAACGCGATACCTGATACTATCCAGCCTGCAGCTGGTTTATTCTATGTGTAGCAAAATAAAACATTTGTTTTCTGCAGAATTGTGGGGGAATTTGTTCGTCTGCTTGGTCTGTTTACAAAATATAGCTCTTAACCAGGATGGCTCATACTGGCATTCCCATTCACCAGAAAAATAGACAATAATGGTGGAAATTTATCCCAAAGCAACCCTTAATGAGGGATCGTACTTCTGAAACTACCTTGGAGTCTGGTGATTGGCTGAGATTCCCCAGCATTCCCGCTGAGCCCTCATTAGAAATGTGCATATAAGCCCTGAGGCCGACTGAGAAAAGGTTAAATTACACTCTGGGTGGAGCCAAGACCATTAAAGCAACAAACGAGGGCTGAAGGAAGTGTTGGAAGGTGAACAATCACCAGTTTGTAAAGGGTTAGGGTTGTGTAAACTCAACAAAAGGTAGCTGCGTAGAAGCTATCGGTGGAAAAGTTGGACACAGATGTCCCTGCTCCCATGCCCCCCCCCCCCCCCCCCCCCCAGGTTCAGGTGCATATTTAATCTCTAATTTCACTCAGAATGAGTTACAATCATTTCTACGCACTCATTAATTGATAATTGTAGCTTGCAGCAGCAGTGCACCCACCCAGGGTTTGTATGAGTTTCATGTGTTGTAAGCAGCTGTACACATCAGTGTTGGATTACTACAGACCACCTCTCCATGCTGAGTTATATTTAGATCAGACTGAGCGTGTGCGGCCTCGGCTGGTTGTAACGTTGGTCTGTCTCTGCTTTGATGTGTTTTGGTGGAAGTCTGTCTCACGTCTGCAGGATCAGGTCATGGCGACTGTCCTCATACACCTCGCACGCTTCCTGTCCTTTATCCTCACTGACTGGATTTACACTTGAGCCCCTGAAAGTGTTGCGCGTGTGCATGCACTCTGCAGCGGTCAATGCTGCCATTTTGAGGAGCTGTTTTCTCACTGGCCTTGGAAGCTGCAGCACACTGGGGTGGTTCTGGAGGTCATTGTTGGTGAAGTTCTTTGTTGTCCCCAGCAGGAGCCCGAGGACCTACTGGGGGTATGTAAGGAGGCTCGAGAGTGTTTGTGTTAAAAATGTAAAACACTAAGTAAAAAGGTGAAGGTGGATGTGCTGGAAAGGGATCGGAGGAGATTATGAAGGAGTCTGCTCCTAAAGTAGTTTACAGGTGCTGTTGCTGGTTTGTTGCACCTAGATTAGAGCGTTAACCTCCGCGGGTTATTTTGTTTTCCCTGCAACATCTAAAGTGGTCAAACTGTCCCCGGGTATAACCCTAACCCTCTTCTGCAAGCATAACGTCTCACCTGAGGAAACTACCTTGTCTTGTTCTCAGGATGCTTACGCCTGAAGGAGATGCTCGCTGTTCTGACACTCGGTACTTTTTGATCATTTATTTGACTTGACGTCTGTTTGGGTCTTTTTTTCACCTATTTGGATGAAGAGTAGCATAAAATCCAGATCTGCCAGTAATCCTTAGCCGTGGTAAACTATGAACCTTTTAGTTTTATCCAGACGTGTGAAATTACAGCTAAAACTTCGGATCATTTGTTAAATTTGCAGGTGTTGGACTGATGGTTTCCCCACCAAACGTTTCACCCTCAGCCCCCCCGCCCTGTGGTTTAGCCGAGTGTGTCAGAGTAGTGAGATGTGACTGAACCCACGTAGGACCCTGGTGTGGCTCAGTGGTGGAAAATCCCCATCACCAGCCTGGAGCTGCTGTTGGTTTAGCAGCTCAGCCTGGAATGCCCTGATGCAGACGCAGTGAGGATGTGATGAGTAAGAGGAAGTTGGTATTTGCACGTGGCGGCCGCCGTGCCTCAAGTAGCCGTTAAAACTTTCACAAACCCTTCCATTTCTCCTGTCTGGGTTTGTGTGATGGGGCGGGTTGTCCAGTAAGAGAGAGAGAGTTCTGCTGTTGTGTCCTTGGGCAAGACACTTAACCTGCCTTATCTGCTGGGGGTGGTCGGAGGGACCGGTGGCGCCTGTGCTCGTCAGCCTCGCCTCGCCCCAGGGCAGCTGTGGCTACACTGTAGCTCATCACCAGTGATACACTGTAGTGTAAAGCGCTTTGGAGTCCTCTGACTCTAAAAGGCGCTACACAAGTGCGGGTCATTTATTATGAGTACCTGTTGAGTCGCAGGGAGTTTCTGTCTCTGTCTTTAGGGACAAAGACGGGGCCGTGTGCGTGTTGAAATGCCCTGCTGCCGTGAATAATTCAGACGAGAGGAAATGTGATCTTCCACCGGGTGGTGTACACTCCTGGCACCATGGAGTCCTGTTGTCACTGGTATGGGCCGTAGGTGGGTTTTATCGACGCACGGCTGTTTTCTTTAAGGGCCCGACTCTCCAACACCTGGACGAATCTGCCGAGCAGCACACTGACTAGTCATTAAGGTGTTTGAGTCTCAGTGATGTAGCCTCGAGCACAACCTTTACAATCCTCACAGACGTGATCGTCTTACATCCTGCCCAAAGGCTTCTTGGCTGTTTGGTGCAATAATCGTGTTAAACGTTCGTCGTGTTTCTGTCTAGGTGTGAAACCGTCGGTTAGAAAACAGAATTGAATAAAACTGCTCTCTCTCTCTCTGGGTTGCCATGTGGAGTGTGTGTCACGCTGAAACAAAGGAACTTCCACCGTTGTAGCTGTGTGACTGTGTCTGCAATAGATGACTCGATAAGTAAGACGTGGGGTGGAACAAAGGCAAAGAAAGCTGCTGTAGATTGTAACGCCGGTTGTTTTACTTCCCTAACCTCAGAGGTCAGGGTTTTTGTTGTCTTTATCAGGTCAGCAGTCCGGATCTGGTGGAAACGGGACCGGTTGTGCAATCGAAATTTCAAGAGTAACTTGAGGAAAGACAGCCTTGCAAAACACAAACACGCCTTTCTTAACACACAGGTTACATTTCATATTTTTAGTCCTTTTTATCCGCTTCGTCTTTCACAACCGAGCTTTTCTATGAATCAACCAAAATGTCTGCTCCGGGGTCATGTTTGGTTCTGTGGGTCGGTTTTCCAAAGTCCCACACACACAGGACACTGGCTCTCGTTTTAAACTAGTCACTTGCTCAGAGGATATTTTCTGTTCTACTTGATGAATGTTCAGTATTTAGTGAAGCCCAGGCTCCGGTGCTGGAGTTCCCTTTTACCAGCGTCTCTCCCCCACAGAACCTCTCCAGCCAGACCAGCGATCAGCATGCCTCAGCAAAAGGCCGTCGACGTGGGCTCTGCCTTCATACAGACGCAGCAGCTTAATGCCGCCATGGCCGACACTTTTCTAGAACACATGTGCCTGCTGGACATCGACTCTGAACCGACCACGGCCCGCAACACTGGCATCATCTGCACCATCGGTCAGTCCAGGCTATAAAACAATCATTTCCTCTCATGGTGGAGTCTTGTAGGACTCGTCTTACTAAACATAATGAATGCTGGGTTGTTGTTGTTGTTTTTTTTGTCTCGGTTGCTGTTGTTGACTTGTTTCCATCCTTCCAGGGCCGGCGTCTCGGTCTGTGGACATGCTGAAGGAGATGATCAAGTCGGGGATGAACATTGCCCGTTTGAACTTCTCCCATGGCACACACGAGGTGGGTTTATTTACCTGCTGTGTGAAAGTGAAACTGGGACGGTTACCTGTTCAGATAACAGACACGTTTTAAATCTCCTGATCTTATCATCCGTGGTTCTGTGCTCAAGTCTATCAGTCGGTTGTGAAAGTAGATGGTCAACAGGCTGACGGTGAATCGGCACGAAACACGTGTCTTTAATCAAGAACGACCTTTGTGAAGACGGGAAACTCTGACGGGGCCTTTCATTAGCAGCAAGTAGCCTAGCGGCAGAGGTGTTTCCTCCATCTTCTGAAGGAAAAACATTCAGCTGGAAAACTTCCCATCGTGGCCACCGGACCCTTGTTCTTAAATGTTAATGCAGTAAGAATTAAAATCTTTCTTTTAACAAGGGAAGTCTTAAAATTCAACTAAAGACCAAACCAACCCACGGAAGTGGTGAAAACTGGCCAAAGAGCAGCGTTTGTGTAGATGATTTACCGTTAAGTTAAGGAAACGGCCTTTTGTCCTAACATTCACGTTAACTTCCTTTCTAATGTCAATTTCCTTCATTTGCTTGTGAAACATTTAGTTTTAGCTTCATGTTTTCACCTGTTTGGTTGATATAAATGAACTAAGGCGCTCTAGTGCTTGCATTCATTCACTTTTGCAAAGATTTAGTTAACTATGTCATGCTTTGGTTTGAGGAAAAACCCGTTTCTACACTTTAGAAAAGAATGCCGGCAGGAGGCCCCCGGGTCGACCCAGGACACGTTGGAGAGGTTACATCTCCAATCTGGTCCGGGAACGCCTTGGGGTCCTGCCGGAGGAGCTGGTGGAGGTGGCCGGGGAGAGGACGGTCTGGAGCTCCCCAGTTGGGATGCTACCCCCGCGACCCGGACCCGGACAAGCGGAGGAAGACGATGAGAAAAGAATTAAGATAGAAAGTAGTTGATGCAGAATCGGGTATTTAAAGAGCAAGTAACACCTTTTTGCTGACAACCTGTACAGACGAGTGTCTAATGGTGCTGTACACGTGTGTAATCATTAGTGTGGCAGTTTAGTGCAACTTACTGTAAGTGTAACCTTTCAGCCCAAACCATACAGGTGCTGGCCAGTAAATTAGAATATCATCAAAAGGTTGAAAATATTTCAGTAATTCCATTCAAAACGTGAAACTTGTACATTATATTCATGCAATGCACACAGACCAATGTATTTCCGATGTTTATTACGTTTAATTTTGATATTTATAGGTGACAACCAATGAAAACATCAAATCTGGTATCTCAGAAAATTAGAATATTCTAAAGGCCAATGAAAAAATGTTTGTTTCTCTAATGTTGGCCAACTGAAAAGAATGAACATGAAAAGAATGTGCATGTATAGCACTCAATACTTAGTCGGGGCTCCTTTTGCCTCAATAACTGCAGTAATGCGGCGTGGCATGGACTCGATCAGTCTGTGGCACTGCTCAGGTGTTATGAGAGCCCAGGTTGCTCTGATAGTCGTCTTCAGCTCCTCTGCATTGTTGGGTCTAGCGTATTGCATCCTCCGCTTCACAATACCCCATAGATTTTCTATGGGGTTAAGGTCAGGCGAGTTTGCTGGCCAATCAAGGACAGGGATACCATGGTCCTTGAACCAGGTGCTGGTGGTTTTGGCACTGTGTGCAGGTGCCAAGTCCTGTTGAAAGGTGAAGTCTGCATCCCCATAAAGTTGGTCAGCAGCAGGAAGCATGAAGTGCTCTAAAACTTCCTGGTAGACGGCTGCATTGACCCTGGACCTCAGGAAACAGAGTGGGCCAACACCGGCAGATGACATGGCACCCCACACCATCACTGACGGTGGAAACTTTACACTGGACCTCATGCAACGTGGATTCTGTGCTTCTCCGCTCTTCCTCCAGACTCTGGGTCCTTGATTTCCAAAGGAAATGCAGAACTTGCTTTCATCAGAAAACATAACTTTGGACCACTCAGCATCAGTCCAGTCCTTTTTGTCCTTGGCCCAGGCGAGACGCTTCTTGCGCTGTTTCTTGTTCAAGAGTGGCTTGACACACGGAATGCGACACCTGAATCCCATGTCTTTCATGAGTCTCCTCGTGGTGGTTCTTGAAGCGCTGACTCCAGCTGCAGTCCACTCTTTGTGGATCTCCCCCACATTTTTGAATGGGTTTGTCGTCACAATTCTCTGCAGGGTGCGGTTATCCCTAGAGCTTGTACACTTTTTTCTACCACATTTTTTCCGTCCCTTCGCCTGTCTGTTAATGTGCTTGGACACAGAGCTCTGCGAACAGCCAGCTTCTTTAGCAATCACCTTTTGTGTCTTGCCCTCCTTGTGCAAGGTGTCAATGATTGTCTTTTGGACAGCTGTTAAGTCAGAAGTCTTCCCCATGATTGTGGTGCCTTCAAAACAAGACTGAGGGACCTTTTAAAGGCCTTTGCAGGTGTTTTGAGTAAATCAGCTGATTAGAGTGGCAGCAGGTGTCTTCTATATTCAGCCTTTTCAGAATATTCTAATTTTTTGAGATACCAAATTTGGAGTTTTCATTAGTTGTCACTTATGAATATCAAATTTAAATGTAATGAACATTGGAAATACATTGGTCTGTGTGCATTGCATGAATATAATGTACAAGTTTCACGTTTTGAATGGAATTACTGAAATATTTTCAACCTTTTGATGATATTCTAATTTACTGGCCAGCACCTGTAATTCTGCCTCCATCTTCAGGTTAAAACTGCTCCACATTCATGCAGAACCAGCTGTGGCTGACGGCTACGCTGAAAAACTGTGTCAGCAGGTTACTCTGTGGCTGCACCGGTCTCCAGGTGAGGCAGTCGCACCTCCACCTGGCTCAGCCACTCACCTGTCGATATGACACGTTAGCGCTCTGAGCTGCTCCGCTACTTGAAAACAAACGCCCTCCTCCCCTTTTCATCTAATGATCGGGGTTAACAGGAACTCCTCCTGAATGCTGCAGGTTCTGTGTCTGCTCTCCTCCTGAGCGGTAAGTCTGTTGTGTGAGTGCGTGCACGCTTGCGCGCGTGCTTGTTAACAACTCTGTTTTAGACTTCAAAACTCCGACGGGGTGGGGGGGGGTGCGGTCTGCCAGGCAACGCCTCTTTCAGAAGCGTTTTCCTAACAGGAAGTGTGGACGACATGCGTCTCCACCCAGGCCTTCACCCTCACTTTAAACACCCAGTACCTGCAAGTGGAGAAAACCACGCCTCCCCACCAGAGGATACAGCCACAAATGGGTAAAACACCGTGTTATCGTCAGAAAAGAGACCGTATCGACACTGATGCCACTAAAGGGACAGTCAGAAAACAGGAAGCTGATCCCGTGCAGCACTTCTGGAGCTGGAATTACCAAAGCTGGGGAAAAGGGAAGAGCAAAAGAAATGACAGAAAACCTGATTATCCACCACTTAGCTTATTACTGGAAGCTCTGGTTACACAGGAGCGGAGCAGACACCTGTCTTCAGAGCCAGAGATGCCGAACAAGCTTCTTAAGGGCTGAAAACAACAGTTGGGCTGGGAAACATCACAATACAAACATCTGAGATGTTCTCTCCTGAAGCCGTGTCTGAAGCATGGAAGACCCAGTGTTCTGGTCTGTTTACAGATTTAGCTCAAATTTTTAATCAGTGCAGAAGTTCTTCACTTCTCATTAACTTAAAGTCGACGCGTAGTAATCCCGTTCTCCGGTGAGCCGGTTATTATGTCATAAAGTTAAATCTTGCTCAAACTGGTGACATCACTCCACCTGAACCGCTGTGGCTCGGTTTATGACATCCAACAGGTTTATAGCCTGACGCGTAAGAATGGACTCTGCTGGGCTCTCATTGTTGATGCTTTATCATTGGTAAAAGATTTGGACCTGAAGCCTTTCAGGTGCTCCGACCTAAAGCCAAGCTGTCGTCTCGGCTCAGAAGGAACCGTTTGACCCCTACGGTAACTCACTCACGGCTGCGTTTATCCACACACACCTCGTTTTTAAATGGACTTCATTTGTCCTTTACCAGAATGTTTCATCTATCTTGTAATTTCCATTTTGTATTTTGTAATTTGAATTTCTTTTATTGTTGATTTATTCAATATATTTACTTAACTGTACCATGTTCAGCGCTTTGGGCTTCCTGACAGGGTTGCGGAAGGCGCTTTATAAATAAAGCTTTGATTGATTGATTGATTGATTGGACTCTGACCGGAGGAAAAGCGCGGCGCCGCCACAGCCCTGCCGCCTGTTTCAGGTCTACTGAATGTTCTCGGGGAAAAGTGTAACAGGAGCGTTTTTCTGTCCAGTACCACGCACAGACCATCAAGAACGTCCGTGAGGCCTGTGAGAGCTTCGAGCCTGGCAGCATCCATTACAGGCCCATCGGTATCGCCCTGGACACCAAAGGTCCAGAGATCAGGACCGGCCTCATCCAGGGAGTGAGTTAGCATCGCACGTAAACCTTCTATAAAAGCAAAGTCCACTTGATATGAAACACGCGCTGAGAGGAGGCTAAAGTTTTCTGTTTCTGATGCGACAGAGTGGCACCGCTGAGGTGGAGCTGAAGAAGGGCAGCTCCATCAAGATCACCTTAGATGACTCTTACCAGGACAACTGCAGCGATGAGGTCCTCTGGCTCGACTACAAGAACATCACCAAAGTGGTGGAAGTCGGCAGCAAAGTCTACATTGATGATGGGCTCATCTCTCTGCAGGTTAAGCAGATCGGTGAGTGGAAAACACGAGAAACGTGTGAAAAAGGATCCATACCGCTGCTTTGTGCTGACTGTGCTTCCCCCTGTCTCCAGGCCCTGATTACCTTCAGTGTGAGATCGAGAATGGTGGCACTCTGGGTAGCAAGAAGGGCGTAAACCTCCCTGGAGCCGCCGTCGACCTGCCGGCTGTCTCAGAAAAAGACATCCAGGACCTTCAGTTTGGTGTTGACCAGGGCGTGGACATGGTCTTTGCCTCATTCATTCGTAAAGCTGCGGATGTGCACGCTGTCAGAAAGGTGCTGGGGGAGAGAGGCAAAAACATAAAGATCATCAGCAAGCTGGAGAACCACGAGGGTGTTCGCAGGTTTGTGCGTAGACACTTTTACTACGGAAACGGTCTTTCTTTCATCCATGTGGTTTCCCTCAAGTGTTCCCTGTAGGGTTGTCACGGTGTGAAAATGTAACCTCACAGTTATCGTGACCAAAATGATCACGGTCTTCGGTATTATCACGATATTCTTTTAAACGTGTCACATTTTCAGACAACTACATAAACCCTGTATATCAGGAAAATATTGTCCTCAGTTTGTGTCTAAATTTAGCCTAAAATGTGTTATTTTGTAATTAAGTTGTTTATTTGTTTACATTTTCCCCTTTAGTGTTTAAAATACCAATATTCGCCCATAACTTCTTATTTTGTGTCTGTTTGATGTCATCATTTAAAAATATTAGATCAGATGATACTCAGTACTCAAGTAGCCTTCTAATCAGATACTTTTTTACCCTTACTTGAGTAATAAACCCTATATCAGGAAAATATTGTCCTCGGTTTGAGTCCTTCCAGTGAGCTTTGCAGATGTGGGAAAATGTCATCAGGCAGTAATCGTTGTTAAATTCATAATTATTCTCGGAGAGAGACCAACTCTTATCTGCCCCTGGGAGCCCCGTAATGCATAGCGTCATTTCAACATGGCGGTGTCCGCGACACGGTTTATATGCAGGTAGCGGCGCTGCGGCTGCTTTATATAGCGACTCGTTGCATTCTCCCTCAACCCAAATCCTCGGATCACGCATTTTAGCTAAAACGCTAACGTTAGCTTGCGTTGCGTTGACTGTAGAGTTGTGGGTGATGGTCACGCAGATGTGTCATGAGATTTGAAGCGTTGCTGCCTTTCACAGACACTTTTTCTGCTCGTGCTGCAAACAGGATAGCCGTCTTCTATCAACTGTCCCTCGGCATTCTTCAAATATCCAAAAGATGCCCGTACTTCCCACTTTGTCTTCTTTGAGGGATAATAAATGTCCTGAGCGCTGCCGTCTCCTCCTTTGGCCATTATTTCAGCTTTAGCTTCAAGAAAGTTTTGGTTGTAAACAACAAAGTGCGCATGTGCCGCCGGCAACTTCAGCCAATGATACGGTGGCTGGTAAGGGTCACCGTGCCTACACCGCAGCCACGGTAAACCCACCGAGATAATATAGTTTTAAAAAAAACAAGACGTTATTATTATTGTCAACTTTTTTACCGGGGTTTACCGCTACACCGGTTACCGTGACAACCCTAGTTCCATTATGACACAAACCGAACGACCATTCTCATTCCTCGGTGGGTTTTTTTGTTTTCTTTTCCAGATTTGATGAAATCATGGAGGCGAGCGATGGCATCATGGTTGCCCGTGGTGACCTGGGCATTGAGATCCCCACAGAAAAAGTCTTCCTTGCTCAGAAGATGATGATTGGTCGCTGCAACAGAGCTGGCAAGCCAATCACATGCGCCACTCAGGTCAGTTGAACGCTGAGGATAAAACATTTACGACCCAGCCCACCTGATGCAGCAGCTCTTCATTTTTCTGAACCCTTCAGATGTTGGAGAGCATGATCAAGAAGCCGAGACCCACCCGTGCCGAGGGCAGCGACGTCGCCAACGCCGTCCTGGATGGAGCCGACTGCATCATGCTGAGCGGCGAGACCGCCAAAGGAGATTACCCCCTGGAGGCGGTCCGTACTCAGCACATGGTGAGTTCACGTACATCTGCAACGTCGGACATTTTAAAGCTTCTATCTGATGTTCAGTCAAATAAACATAAAGTAGTGACTAGAGACGGTATTTAGGTTAATATCAGCCATGTAGATTCTCTGAATGTCATTTCTGGAAGACTGTAGTTAAATGTGTGCATTTAAACACCTGTAGTGTCGTTTATGTGCTCGTCCTTTTTCCTGCTGCTGAAAGCCGTCAGCATTTACACCCGTCGATGGAAAAACACCAACTACAAGACGTGGAGTTAGAAGGAAAAAGATTTTAGTGACAGTCACTCCAGCTTTGTGTGTGCAATGCTAAAGCCGCTGCATGATGTCATCGTTGGTCATGTGGTTAACCTACTGAAATGTCATGTTGGCACTTTTCTCCTCCAAACTATAAACACGCCTGCATGTTTTCACCCAGCTGATGTCAACTCCCAAACACGGCAGCGCCTTGTCCTGTGTAGGGGGTCAGGTTGAGGCTGAGGCGGCACACACGGCTCTTCTAGTGGCGGTTTCTTTTCATTTATCTCCAGTTTTAACAAGCTTGTCTGATCTGCTCAGTTGTTTCTCAGTCAGGGACAGATCCAGAAGAAAATCCTTCAGATTTCAAACAAATATGTGGAAAAAATCTGTATGTTTCCCTCCAACCCACTGTTGCATGATGGGTAATGCCTTTAGCGCTGTTCACGCCTTTCTGGCTAACCTCTGCTGCCCTCGGCCGCGGTGCAGGTCCGTGACTCGGCGGTTCGGAGTGAACGGCCTGACTAGATTTAACCACCGTTACTAACAGCTTCTGTTTCTGCTGGCTGACCCTAAAGAGCAACCTGCAGGTTAGTTTTATTTCATTTAAATTCTGCCCAAAAAACCCAGTTTGAAAGGCTTATTGTGGGTATTTTGTTTTACACAACGGCCCGTGTTTCCAGTAAAAAGTGGCCTTTTTCAGAAAAGTCTTAACTCTGATGTAGCGACGGTAGCGATGGGTACCAAATTCGGTACTTTTTAAGGTACCGACCGAATTCCACAGTACCGACTGAGCACCGATTCACGTCATTTGAAACGGTGCCTCGTTTCGGTACCCGTCCTTCATAACGAGACTTGCTTAGACAGCTGCGCATGCGCAAGAGCGTTATGTCGTCGGTCGCTGCGAGCGTGTTGTAAACAGAGCAGCATGGTAGAAAGAACGCACGCTAACGCTTGGGTCCACTTCACTAAATGTGATGGGTAACTGGGTGATGATGAAACCAGCGACAACGATCTAAGTGAGACATCCTCATCTTAATCTGCTCTGGTAGGTAAATATAATTAGCTTGATATGTTAGCTTCCGTTTCGCTAATGGTGCGTTCGCTTTCTCCTCGGAACTCCGAATTCCCTACTAGAAGAACATGAACGAGCTCTAAAGTTTGGCTTCACTTTACTGAATGCGACGGGTGATTGGGTGAAGATGAAACCAGCGACAACAATCTAAGTGTGAGGCATCATCGTTTTAATCTGCTCCAGCAGCTAAATAAACTGTTTAAGATAACGTTAGCTTGATATGTTAGCTTCCATTGCCACCATTGTTATCAGCTAATGGTGCGTTCGCTTTCTCCTCGGAAATTCTAACTTCCCAGTAGGAAAAATCAAAGTAAAAAGGACGGCAAAAGGAATGAAGATACACAGTAAATTTAGTTTACAGTAAAGATGTTTGCTTCAGTTTAATTATCAGCTTATAAAACTACAAGGACAATGTTAAAATACAAACAGTTGTATGTTATTTATCGTGATATTTATCAAATATGGTTATATATTGAGAAAAATGCTTATTTAATTATAAAAGGGAATTAAAATATTAAACACTCAAAAGTATCGAAAATTGGTACCGTTAAATACCGGTATCGATTCCTAGGTACCGGGAATTAGTACCGGATCGATTCAAATGTCAAAGGTACCATCCCTAACGACGGGGAGCTGGAAGCTAGTCCTGCCTGAAGCTCCGTGTGGTAATTAGAGAGGTCGCGTTAAGGAGTCTGTGTGGGTGTTCTAGTTCTGGGTTGTGTTCACTGTTGTTATCAATGGTGAACTATTGTGTTTGTGACGGCTGTTGGAACTCCAGCAGGTCTGGACAAAGAGAATGAATGGCACCATCTTTAATTCGTGGTGCGTTTTGGGCCGTTTGTGGTTCGCTCTTCAGACCGGAGGATTACAATCCCAGTGATGTGATGGGAAGTCGACGTCCCCATCCTCCAGAGCCCCGTGGCGGAGGACTTGCAAGCTCCTAGAGCCCGGGTCAGGAAGGTCCACGCTGAGCTCCAGAGGAGGATGGAGAACTTTTAAAAGTCCTAGAGGGCCAGGGTTGCTGGTTTCTGGGTCAGATCCAGGTCCGAGCCGCCTGTTTATGTTTATGTATTTAGCAGACGCTTTTATCCAAAGCGACTTACAGTTTATAACCTAGAGGGCGTGTTGTGATCTGTGGGGGAAACCGGAGTACCCGGAGGAAACCCACGCATGCATGGGAGAACACGCAACTCCACGCAGAAAGGCCGCAGCCGAGTTTCGAACCTGCAACCTTCGTGCTGGCCATCGTTTCTCCCTCTGGCCTGTCTCTGCTCTCCGGGGCGTGTCAGACCTGTGGGTGTGGTCCGCCGCAGGTGTAAATATAAACATTTAAAGTTTCCTGTTTCAGAGGCGGCATTAAAATTTCTCTGGATCTAGCTAACAGGACTTGTGTGTGTGTGTGTGTGTGTGTGTGTGTGTGTGTGTGTGTGTGTGTGTGTGTGTGTGTGTGTGTGTGTGTGTGTGTGTGTGTGTTAGAACGAGTTCCTGTTGCGTTTCTCTAACCTGCAGTATGCCCTTTAACCTCGCGTGTGTGTGTGCGTGTGTGTATCTAAGCTCGGCTCCATTTAACCAAAGTCTCGTTTTCTGTCAACATTTTCATTTTAAAATGTTTATTTTTAAATGTCAGATTTACATTTCAGCTTGTTGGGGTTTTATTTAGGTTCTGATGCCATTTTAACCCGTGTGTCCATGTTTACCCCCCCACCCCACCCCCCCACCGCACACCCTAACTCTTGTTAATTGTCCATCTTTGACTTCTTCTGTTCATTTCTTTCCTTTAACTTCTGGCTTTGTCTCTCTAACTGTTTCCATCTCGTCTTTTCTCCCTTTTGCTCCTACTTTTTTTTCCCATCTATGTGCGCTCCTGGTGCGGGAATGCCTTTGCTCGGTGCATCTCGCCGTTGTGCCAGATTGCCCGTGAGGCCGAGGCAGCCATGTTCCACCGGCAGGTGTTTGAGGACCTGCGTCGTTCCACGCCCCACTGCAGTGATCCCGCTGAGGCCATTGCTATCGGCGCTGTCGAGGCCTCCTTTAAGAGCTTAGCCTCTGCGGTCATTGTGCTCACGGGCTCTGGAAGGTAGGGAGGTGACGTGGCGCTGGTCGCCTGATGGATTCAGAGAGGGAGCGTAGGGCCAGGCAGGCATTGTTAGGTGGTGTAGCTGGGAGAGCTGGCAAAACCTTTAACTAGACCGTTAAAGAGCCTAATTCTTGACCTTGTTTCCTCTAAAGATGTTTAAGATCAACGCTTCCAAATGAGTGCCCACGGCGAGGCGTTTCCTCCCCGTTGGAGTCTAGTTAGGGGTTTGCCCGTCCCTCCCAGTGGTGTGAATGCTTTGATGTGCAGCGTGACTGAGAGTAACCCCCGACCCACCCTTCCCTCCGGGGCTCAGATAGCACGAGAGGCGGAAGCAGCCACCTTCCACAGGCAGCTGTTCGAGGAGCTGAGGAGAAGCTCCTACCTGACCCGAGACCCTTCGGAGGCGGTCGCAGTCGGAGCCGTCGAAGCGTCCTTCAAATCCTGCGCCAGCGCCATCATTATTTTAACTAAGAGTGGAAGGTAAGGGGGGGGCAGCGGTGATGTTTCTGCTCCTGAAGGTACGTGCTGCTCAGCTCATACCTGATTCTCACTTTTCTCCCATAATTCACCTGTAATCGTGTGTGTGTGTGTGTGTGTGTGTGTGTGCAGGGTGGGAAGAGACAACAGCAGAGTGAGAGTGGGGGATGGGGGGTTCAATCAGGATGTTTTTCTGCTGAATGAATCATTTTGACAGTTGAAACCTGAACAAGTGCAGTGGCTCTAAATGTCTGAGGAGTCGCGTCGTCCGACTCGTGTGGAGGAGCTGCCGCTCCCGTAAAGTCTCCGTTTTCTCTACAAGTCTTTTCTAGACTCGGATAAACGTCGAGGGCAGCAAAAACGTTTTTAAGTTATTTCAGAGCTTCGTCGTTTTAAAGAAAACCGTCCAGATCACCCAAGTTGAGTCATTTTCACCAGTTTCACATGAAACGTGTCTAAATGGGCCATCAGACACACGATGGACGTCTGGAGGATTTAAAACGATAAAGAAAAGATTTGTTTGTTTTTTCCAAACAGAAAGAGAAACCCGTCAGTCAGGTGGAAGGCTGTCTGCTAGCGAATGTCTGGCCTGTCGTCATAACACCCAAGGACCCTTCAGCAGGACACCTGCAGATGTAGAGACACACGGGGGACCCCGGCTGTTAAAGGGGGTGTCGTTTACACGCCGATCTGATATTCTGAGTTACGTCATCATCAGATCGGAGTTTTACGGTTCCTGTAATAAACGTCTGAAACATGTTTAATAAAGAGACGACTGGTTGTTGTTTGGAGCCGCTGCACTCCCACATGCTACAGAAGTGTTGATGCCTTAGGCCGTGCTTCCCAGCCCCGGTCCTCACGGACCGCTGTCCTCCACGTTTTCCATCTCTCTGAGTCACTCGTTCATGGAAGTCGTGGCAGCGGAGACACATGGGCTACATGGAGCATGCAGGACGGGTCCCTGAGGACCGGGGTGGGAAACACGGCCTCAGGCGGACCAAACTGTGCTGATCATGCTAAGAAAACTGAGTTTTTAGCTGATTTTAAATTTTATTGAAGCGTAGGTTAAAAGAGGAGCTCCGTCTTACTTCCAGCTGGTTTATTCGTCCTGTAATAAAACTTGTATCTGCACTGATTTAGAATTATTCTTTTCATTAGTTTCAAAATCATTCAACTTAAAAATGTTTTAGTGACGTCATTTCTCGCCAACATGCTAACGCTAACATGCTTTAGCATTTAGCGAACCGTCGTAGCCGAGCAGAACTCACCTGTCCGGTTGGGTGTCGTGTGCAGGTACAACGTAAACTTTAGTTTTAGAGGATTTAAAACCACAAAGCAGCTCCGAGTTGAACTTTATGATCAGCACAGTTTTGTTTTCATCGCTGAGTGAATGAATGTTTATATTCTGCTGCTGACCTTTGGTCTGTGTTTGCAGGTCAGCCCACCTGCTGTCCAGGTACAGGCCCCGTGCCCCCATCCTCGCTGTGACCCGGAACGCTCAGACTGCTCGCCAGGCCCACCTGTACCGCGGCATCTTCCCCGTCCTCTACACCCAACCCCCCCACGACGTCTGGGCCGAGGATGTTGACATGCGTGTGAACTTTGCAATGGAAATGGGTAAGAGGTCAAAGTTGGCGTACCTGCATGGAAAACCTCCAGAACGGGGCTACATCCATGATGAGGAAAGCTCGAGTGTTTTCCTTCTCTTCTCCAGGCAAGGCCCGAGGCTTCTTCAAGGAGGGTGATGTTGTGATCATCCTGACCGGATGGCGTCCGGGCTCCGGTTACACCAACACCATGCGGGTGGTTCTCGTGGCCTAACAGCCAGCACCTGTCCTGCCTCCTCCCTTCACCTCCACCTGTCTTTCGTAGCTCCCCGTCCTCGCCCTCACTCCGGCTCACTGGCTGTAACGGCTCAGCCTTTAGGCAGCAGGGCAAAGAAATGTGGGATGGAAGTTGGGCTCGAGGGCCAAAGAGCAGTCTGGGTGTGGGAGAAGTTTCCTTCTGTACGTTTCATTCCTTTAGCTTTGATTTTCACAATCAGACCAGTCTGCAGATTATTACACCCGTGCGTGTGTGTGCGTGTGTGTGTGTGTGTGCGTGCGTGCGTGCGTGCGTGCGTGTGTGAGAGCACTGTAACAGTTATCGATCACACTCCAGAACAAAGTCACCCTATAACGATGGGCCCCTGGGGGCGTGGCCTAGACTCCCTCCACAACGCTGCCTGTCTGAAGCTTCCTGTATCGTTAGAGCTGCACTCCTCACCTTGTTCCATTCAGATGTTCTACTTGACTTCGTGACGATGTTCATCAGATCCGATTCTGCTTTAAGAGAAGATGTTTCCAGTCCAGAGTTACTGTTTTTGTGTTATTAGATGTTCGATGAAGCTTTGAGTTGTGAATGCTCGTGACGACTGATGAGACGGCCTGTTCCTCTCATCCTTGTCGGTATCCTGCTGTAACCGTCTTTGAGTCTGCTTCTGATTGTAAAGCTAGAGTTTAAGAGCCGACTATATTTAACGGAGTAACCTGATGTTTAGCTGGTGTACTAACCTGTCCCACAAGACTGGACTTCTGTCAATAAAACTGATCGCCTACCTGAACTCACCTGGCTTTTGGTTTTTTAAGCTTCTGTTGCATTTCTCTAATGGCCTGTGTTTGGTACAGCGCCCTCTAGAGTCCTGGAACCCCCCAAGGCCTTTTACAGCAGTCATTCACACCCTGGTTGGGATGAGCTATGATGAAGCCGTCCTGCGCTGCACTGAGAGGCCAGGCTGCCGACCGCCAGCAGCACAACAGCGACAGACTGAGCGGGGCTTGAACCTGCAACCTAGAATAGAATAGAATGCCTTTGTCACTATACAGGTGTAAAGTGAGATACAGAGCATCTCCTACTCCGTGTAAAACAAACATACTTTGGGGGGGGGGGGTACAGTTCTGCAGCGCTATGTACATATGGAAAGTAAGTGTTATATACAAATTATTGCACAGGACCTTCCAGTTATGGGGCGAGCACTTAACTCCTGTGCCACCGTCGTCCCGTTGCAATCAAGATGATAAAACGACGTCTTTTAGAGCTACGGTCAGAAGTGTTTCGGTTCAGATGCTAGAAGTAGAACTACTGAGTGTTTGTATGAAAGATGAACCGTTTCAGGTCCAACCCAATAAAACTGCAAAGAAGGAACAGTTCCTGATGCCCCCTGTTGATCAAACATCTACAGGTCAAAGGTTCACCGTTTTCCATTCAGGAATCGAGTCGGAGCATCAAGAGCCTCTAGGCACACTGATTCTACACACGGGCCTCAAATGTCACATTCCTCATCTTGAACAGCTGCTGAACCAGAGACACCAGCTCACCTGGACCCAGGAGAACGAGATCTTGGCTGAGGACGATGAGACACCTGAAAACACTACAGATGACCTGAAGGCTGCAGCAGCACCACAGGCCTCGAGACATGAAAGTCAATTTCACTAGTCTGTCTATCTGACAAGGCAGTTGCATCTTTTAAATCAACTGTTCCATCTTTACTGTCCTCAGCATCTCAGAGGAACGTAGCAGAGGGCAATATTTTCAGTTCTAGCCCCTCACAAATTGATGCCTTAGTTCATCATGTTAATTCCTCTTTACGTGTGGCATTAGATGATGTTGCCCCTTTAAAAAAGAAGGTAATTAGAGACAGGAAGTTGGCTCCCTGGTTTAATTCTCATCTACGAGCCTTAAAACAAAACTCTAGGAAATTGGAGAGAACATGGCGCGCTACGCACCATGAGGAGGCCTACCTGTCCTGGAAAAATAGTCTTGTGCTTTATAAAAATAAGCTTCGACAAACTAGAACTGCTTATTTTTCAGCATTAATTGAGGAGAATAAGCATAATCCTAAATTTCTTTTCAGTACAGTTGCTAAACTTACACAGAATCATAGCTCTGAGCCATCTATTCCCTTAGCCCTCAGCAGCAATGACTCCATGGGATTTTTTACAAGTAAAATTAATTCTATTAGAAACAAAATCTTTAGCATCCTCCCTAATGCGATTTCTTCTTCCTCAGTAAGTGAGGCAGCATCAGAGGTGACTGTAGAACCTCATCTGTGCTTGAACCGTTTTGATCCAGTTGAGCTTTCAGAGTTATCAAAAATATTAGCTTCATCTAAACCTTCAACTTGCATTTTAGAACCAATCCCAACCAAATTATTTAAAGAAGCATTTCCTTTGGTTACAGCCCCCATTCTAGATATAATCAATCTATCCTTAGTAAATGGGTATGTACCACAAGATTTTAAGGTTGCTGTAATCAAACCTTCACTTAAGAAGCCTTCTCTGGATCCAGATGACCCAATGAATTATAGACCAATATCTAACCTTCCATTTTTATCCAAAGTCCTGGAGAAAATAGTGGCCATCCAAGTATGTCAGCATTTAAACACTAATGCTCTGTTTGAGGAATTTCAGTCTGGTTTTAGAGAGTATCACAGCACTGAAACTGCATTAGTGAGAGTGACAAATGATATTCTCATGGCCTCAGATAAGAATCTTGTGTCTGTTCTAGTCTTGTTAGATCTCAGTGCTGCCTTTGACACAGTTGATCACAATGTTCTTTTAGAAAGACTTGAACATGTTGTAGGGATCAAAGGAACAGCGTTAGGCTGGTTTAAATCCTACCTGTCTGACAGATTTCATTTTGTAAACGTACATGACAAATCTTCTTCATACTCCAGGGTTACTTGTGGAGTACCACAGGGTTCAGTGCTTGGACCAATTCTTTTTACTATATATATGCTCCCAATTGGTAAAATCAGTAGACAGCATGGGATAAACTTCCACTGTTATGCTGACGATACTCAGTTATATTTATCCATTAACCCTGATGAACCTAATCGGTTGGGTAGATTACAGGCTTGTCTTGAGGACATTAAAAATTGGATGACTCTAAACTTTTTGCTTTTAAATCAAGACAAGACGGAAGTTCTCATCTTTGGACCAGAAATCCAGAAAAGGAAATTGCTTAGCCAATCGCCTGACCTGAATGGCATTACATTAATCTCCGAGAACAAAGTTAAGAACCTTGGTGTTATCTTTGACCAGGACATGTCATTCAAATCCCAGGTTAAACAGGATTTCCTTTTTCCACCTTCGGAATATTGCTAAGAGTAGAAGCATACTTTCCAGGAGTGATGCTGAAAAACTAGTTCATGCATTTATTACATCAAGACTGGATTACTGTAACTCATTACTCTCAGGAAGTCTACAGAATGTAGTTAAAAGTCTTCAGCTTGTCCAAAATGCTGCAGCTAGAGTTCTGATGAGAATTAAAAAGAGAGATCATATCTCTCCTGTCTTAGCTTCCCTACATTGGCTACCTGTTAAATTCAGAATAGATTTTAAGATCCTTCTTCTCACATATAAAGCTCTTAATAATCAAGCTCCATCATACATCAGTGATCTGATTGTTCCATATGTTCCTAACCGAGCACTTCGCTCTCAGACTGCAGGTCTACTGGTGGTTCCCAGAATATCTAAAATTAGGATGGGAGGCAGATCTTTTAGTTATCAGGCTCCTCTCCTGTGGAACCAGCTCCCAGCTTTAGTCCGTGAGGCAGACACTTTGTCTACTTTTAAGAATAGGCTTAAAACATTTTTATTTGATAGGGCCTATGGTTAAAATCTGATGTTAGCCTAAATCTGGACAGGGGGGGGGGGGGGGGGGGTACAGGGAGGTGGAGTGTACAGTCGGTAAAGACGGCTCTCCCTTGCCCTGCCTCCAACATGCCTCCATCTAAATAGGATAGATTATCCAGAGTTATCTCTGTAGTTATGCTGCTATAGGCTTAGACTGCAGGAGGACACACTGACCACTTTCCACACTCTACTGCTTTCTTCTACAGTCTGCTCTTTAACTGTATTATTTCCTGCTATTTCAGCTGTTAACTTTATTTTCTCTCTAAGTGTTTTTCTCCCCAGAAGAAGCTACAACGATGTTCTGCTGAGCTGTGGTGGCCTCATGGAGGGGGCCATCGACTAGCACACTGCTGCTAACCACTAAAACATTCTCCCTCTCCTGATAATAACTTTTTGCTTTCCTTGACGTTGGATGTGCTACTACTAGTTTACCCGTTTAATTATAGATTCACTAGGATAAATACAATAAAGTTTATCTCTCGCCAAATAGAATATTTACCAAGACATCACAATATAACTATAGACACATTACTTGTCTGTGTGAGTGTGTGTGTGTGTCTCTGCCTGCTCTGTCTTCTCGATCCCCAGTGAGTCGTGGAGGATGGCTGCTTATACTGAGCCAGGATGCTCTGGAGGTTTCTTCCTGTTAAAAGGGAGTTTTCCTCTCCACTGTCGCTTTATGCTTGCTTAGTATGAGGATTGCTGTATAGTCACTGACACACAGTCAGTGACTTGATGCAATTTGCTGGGTTCCTTATATAGGAAACATTATTTCTGATTGGCTTAATGAACTGACCTGAATTGGAATGTTTATTATGTGAAGTGCCTTGAGACGACTCTTGTCGTGATTTGGCGCTATATAAATAAACTTGAACTTAGGAGAAAGCACGAACAAGACTCCACAGTTTAATCATTTGCAAAGAAATTCATTTAATAGATATTTGTTCATCCAGTCATTCATGTGAATTAATTCATTCATTCTGCCCATGAGGACCTATTGGCCGTCCTGGCTGTACACCACCCCCACCTGCCTGCGGACCTCATCCTCCACCTCAGCCAGGAGAAGGGAGTCGGCGTGGGACATGACTGAACTCTCCTTCAGCCCTGCAGAGAGAAGATGGCCGTGGAAGGCTGGTTTAATGGAGACTTCATCATCATCATCATCATCCTGGGCTTTTCTCTTATTCAGGGGCTTTCAGCACATTTGCTTTTAGCTTAAATACTGAAACATGCCAAGTGTGCTGCTACCTTTAAGCAAACACTGCCGGACCTCTTCTGCTTCATAACACATCCCTGTGCTGTTCACGAAGTTCAGAGGCAAACCAGGTTCTGGTACCGGGAACTGGGTCTCCTTCCCATTCACGATCAGAGATGTGGGGCACCAGATCGGGGATGGAACCTACACAGAGAGCAGGGAGAAATCAACAGCTCAGTGGCCTAGTGGTAGTGTCCGCCCTGGGGCCGGGGTTCAAATCCTGGTCGGGTCGTACCAAAGTCCTTAAAAACGGGACCCAATGCCTCCCTGCATGAGGTTCAGCTTTAGGTGGTTGGATTGGGGGGTTACCCATAGACATGAATGCGTAGACGATCCATTGGGTGCTGGAGAGTGTAATAGCGTTTCCGCCATATTGGATGGGTCTCTTTGCTCTCTAGTCAAAGCAGATTGAGCAACTATGGCCGTGCTCCGTACGGGTGAAAACAGATCAGATGGGATTACTTTAGACTTTTCTAGCCTACCTGATGTGATTTTACATTTTAATTTGTTTCATTATATTTATATGTTAATAGTCATGCCATACCATGTGTCTGATTTTGTGATGAGTCTGCCAGCAGAAGGAGGAACGGCTGGTGTCCTGGTGCAGCCACAACAACCTGGTGCTAACCCCATAACCCTGTCTGACACCCCCATCACGATGGTGGACTCTTCCTGGACACCACCATCACCCAGGACCTCCAGTGGGAGTCCACCATCACCTCCGCCATAAAAAGGTCCAGCAGAGGATGAACTTCCTGACGCAGCTGAAGAAGTTCAACCTGCCAGCAGAGTCGATGAGGCGGGTCTACACCGCAGTCATCGAGTCCATCCTCACCCCTTCCATCACCGTGCGGTACGCTGGAGCCACCAGGGACATGAAGAAGCCGCAGCGTGTTGCACGCTCTGCTGAGAAGGTCACTGGCTGCAAACTCGCCTCCATACAGGACCTGTACACCTCCAGGTCATTGAGGCGCGCAGGTCGGGTAACAGCTGACCCGTCTCACCCTGGACCCATGGCTGCTAATTCTGCAACCTTTGAACTTGAACAACTTTGATGTTAAACATTGTGCTGAATCAGGACTTTCTGGCTAATATTTTATACTTTTATAAAATTTCTACCATCAGGTGCTTCAAACATTGAGCCGGCCTTTTTACCCTTTAAAGCCTTTTCCAACCCAGACCTTCAAAGTCACCGACGGACTCTGTAGTGAGCTTCGGCCGATACCTTGATTGTTCCCTTCGTTCCTGCTATAATGGCCTCATTGGGCAGCTGCACGCCTGATGAGCACGTGAAGACCGCCAGCCTGTTCCCAGAAAACTTCAGAGAGACGACCACAGTCTCGTCCACCCCTGCAGCAGGTAAAAAACAGACGTTTCTGGTAAAACACGGATAGATGCTGAACAATGACTGGTAACAGGCCAGAGTTTCTACCTCGTTGCTCGGTTACCTGTCTCCAGGCAGACCCCAGTAGCCTGGATACTCTCTGGCTTTTCTCCGTTGTACACCATGCACGTGAACTGCAGGCAGTAGATCCCAACATCCAGCAAGGACCCTCCTCCCAGTTCCTTCTGCACCGCTCTCGGTACGTGCATCAGTGGCACGCCGAACTCAGATCGGACCATCTTCACCTCCCCCAGCTGCCCCTGAGCCAGCAGCCTTCTGATCTCCACAGAAACCGGGAAAAATCGGGTCCAGACCGCCTGGAGAAAATAAGCAGTCGGATGGCTTTTACGTCAAACTTGGGAACTTCCTTCCTGCTCTGTGTTTACCTCCATGAGGAAGACGTTGTTCCTCTTAGCAGAGTCCAGGATCTCCTTCACCTCTCTGGTGTTCATGGCCAGAGGCTTCTCACACAGAACGTTCTTCTTGGCATTCGTGAAGAGCAGACACGTCTTCAGATGGTGAGGGTGGATGACCCCAATGTACACAACATCTACACACAGAAAGAGATCAGGAGTAAAACTGAAGGAGTGACAGCAGGAAATGACATCTAGCAAAAGTTTTCATTTAGTGACTATCAGGCAGAATCTAACCAGCAACCTCTGACAGACACCGACCTACGTCTGGATCTCTCGCCAGCTCCTCGTAGCTGCCGTATGATCGGGGGATGTTGTGCTTTCCGGCAAATTCCTGAGCATCCTCCACTTTACGAGCTGCCACTGCAACAACCTGTAAAAACGTCACAGGTGAAGGCTGCATACCATTTCTGTGCAGCACCCAGGCGTGTAGAACCCTAACCCAGCAGCTTCTGACGTTTACGTGTTTATTTCTCCTAACCAATAAAACCAATTTCTCCTTTAATGTCTCATTTTATTTAAGGGTGTAACAAAAATGAAAACATGCTGATCTCATCAACGTTCACATTTAAAGGGGGCGTGGTCACCACAGAGCCACGGAAGTTACGTCGCTTCGACCAATCCCACGCCTTTTTACTACTTTTTTAACATCTAAGTGCGCGTTTAGATGTCGTTTACGGTAAAACTCGTTCTAAATTCAACACCTGCAGCCGGACAGGTGACTCATGGCTGCGTCCTCCAGCAGGTCTACAGCTTTAGCTGAACTTGTGACCCGCGGGTTCACGGCCGGGCAGAAAAAGCCGGTTAGAGACGCGCTTCCGGGTGTTTAACGCGTCCTTCCGCTGCTGCTGGCTGGCTTACCTGGTGCTCCTCAGCTGGAAGAGTTTTTAGAGCCACCGTGAAGTCATTACTGATCTTCCCAGCGCTGCAGATCCCCCACCTGGTTGCCATGTTGCTCTGTGCTGGCAGGTGCAGTGGGTGTTCTCCACCACAAGGTGGCGACAGCCCCGTTTCTGGCTGCTTTATCAGAATCATGTTGGGTTGAAAGTTCACCTCTTCAGAGGCGCGTTGGTGCGGAAGTTTGTTGATGATTCATTTTTAAATTATATTTATATTTATGGTTGTGGAGAAACAGCAAATGGTTCTTAGAACAATTTCGTGCAAATACAATTTAATGATATTTCCCGGTTATTCTGGAGGAATTATGAAGTCCTGATCAGAAAGGAACAGTAAAAAATTCATCTGCACACATTGAAACAGAGCATTTAACCCTTTGGTGCATAATGGTCACTACAGTGGACAGGTACTCAAAATTGTTTTTTATTTGTTTTTGCTATTAAGCACAGCTGTTGAAGACCTTGTTGCATGTGAGCCCCTCCATTTGGACTTCAGCAAGCCAAGCCAACACATTTCATGTTCAGAACGCACGCTGTCCACTGAGGTGGGCATGTAATAAATTATTTGTAAATTATAAAATTTTACAAAAAATATTTGTTGAAATTTGTTTCATTCACACCTAAAGATGAATAAAAAAAATGTTAAAAAAAATCATGGTTGAAGATTTCATAATTCATGCATCAAAGGGTTTATTTGAATTGTACAGTTTAGAAGCCTGTTGCATGCTTGCTCCACTCGTTCTGGTCAGAAATGACCTCTGACCTCTGACCTGATTGTTAGACGAGTTTTCTTTACAACAGATAAGAAAATACTTTATTACAGTTTCATTGAAACTTCCTGCTAAACAAGTCAAAGTCCAACATGAGCAAATGGAATGAGCAGTTTGTCTTTTCTGCCTCATGAGGGCAACAAAGCATCATTTTGACCGTATCTGCTGGACTCTGTATTACAAAACCGATTGTTGTTTTTTTTTGTTTTGTTTTTGTTTTTTTGGTGCGTGCAACATTTATTCAGAAAAATTATATTTTAAAAGCATATTTTAAATTTCTCAATTCCTCAGACAAACTCTGCAAATGTATCTCAGGTGAAAACCTGTTGGGCTTCATTTCATTTGCTCTGAAGATGTTTGGTAATTCAATGCAGGATTCTTTTTTTTTAAGTTGTTTTCAATACTTGTAACAATTGTGAATGTTTTTTTTATTTGTTTGTTTATTAATAAAGAGCCACAGTTCAGGGCCAGATTAGCACTTTGGGCAACAATATTCAAGGGCCCCATCATCACGACCCAAGGATCACCATAATATGGTCACATACAGAATACTTTACTGTAATATGCAGTAAATATACTCAATACTTGAATGCCTGACGTCACGTAACCCGCTCAGGGTAACCTTTGACCCACCTCGTGTGGACTGACCAATGAGGAGAGGGTCTTAACTTGAGGCCTTCTCTTCATTGGTCAGTCTGCATGAGACTGACTCTCAACCGCTCTCTTCATCATGGATGGATGAAATAATTTTCCAATAGCTGGCACCCGTTCAGTCCACACTCATAGCCAGCTGCAGTATATTCTCAGTAACATGAGGATTTTTTATAGGAAATGAGGAAGTGCAATATTAAAAGTGCTAAACATTTAAAAAATGTATATTCTTTCAGTTAAGTCCCTTTTCAGTTTTTCTGAATGAACTTTGACCCCTGCACACAGCATAGGCGTAGGAGAGTAGACGCTGCTACTGCCGACGTTTGGCCGCATTTGCGGGTTCTACTTTTATAAACTCTGTGGCTAACAGGATGTTTGAGCTAGGCTTTAGCTCCGGAAAAGCTCCGTGGAGATCTGGAGCTAGTACGACGAAAGAACGCGCCCATAAACCCGTTCACGCACGCCTGGACGAACGCACTCACTTATAAGTTCATCAGGCAAAACACGAACGAGTTCAGTTCACGGAAAAACGAAGACATTCACGAACGATCGTTCAATGAACGCGTTCGGGCACACCACCGCCAAAGACGTTCATTAAACATCAAATATGAACAAAGTTTTTACTACTTTTCTCATAAACTGCCAGAGCAAGGCTTCTCGGTTAAGCGTTGACCTGTCGCAAAACCTTTAACGTAAAGGAGTCCTGGTTGCTACGCTGACTCGTCCACGAGGAGGAGCAGCTCTGCATGTTTCTCACCTCATCCTAGACTCTGAGCCTTCCTGACAAAGGAAGCTCGTTTTAATCCAGATTTGTTTTTCTGGTCACGATCCGAGTCTTGTGGGTTTTTGTGTCAACAAACATGAAAAAAGAGCTTTGTTTTGTGCATCAGCTCCTTCTTCACCGCAGAAGATTTGTGCTACATCACAATACTCCAAAGCCTGAAAGAAGTCCAGAACAGGAGGGCGTCTAGTTTAACTTCTGGGCTTCAGCTCTGCCGTTCAGCGGACCTCTCTGAGACGTGACCTCTAGCGTGCGCCGGAGCGGTTCAAGGTCGAAGTGGTCGGAAAGAGGTCAGCTCCTCCAGTTCTGGGGTCGTGATGGAGATCCACGCCTGGGTTGAGTTGAGATTCAGTCTGACTGCTGACATTTGTCCCTTTGCTGTTTGAAGTTGCATCATTTAATTACCATAACTGTTCAAAAGAGAAGGAACATTTTGTGTTTATTATTGTAATCAGATTACAACACAAAGAGCAAAACAAGGGGAAACACTCCTAAAGTTACCTCCCTAGATGTCTAAATGTCCCGTGAGACCAGCAGGCCAGGCTGCTGACTCATGGAGGCGTTTTACTGCCGTAACCTGGAGGAGTAATTCTGAACCTTCACTTAAATGTTCCCACATGGATCTCGTCTTCTTCGTCTTTGATGCAGTTTCAAATAAATCGCAGCTTTTACAATCACACACCTCACAGCGACGGGTCCATCGTTACAGGAGGCCGTTTCTCTGTTTGCACTCTGATTCATCTGTGTTCTTTTCCGTTTCTGCAGAATCATTAGACGATGCTTCTCGTGTGAATTACAGAAATAAACGAGAGCTCGGAGAAGAAATGCAGAGCGATCAGCAATCAGAGTTTCATTTTCTCATCATTTCCTTATTGTTAAATTCCAAAGCAAATCCCACTTCTCATTTCTGCAGTAAAATCCTCGGAGTCTCTCAGGCTTTGTCCCAGGCTGCCGTGCTGGATCTGCTCGTTCAGACCAGCCTGCCTTCAGCGGCTCCCTCTCTCTGTTCCACCTGGGTGGGGTCACGTGAAACCTCTCCACTTTGGAGTGATGTCACTGTCTGTCCTGGTTGAAGATGACTCCCACCTGCTCCCTGATTTCATCCATGATCTCTGTCAGTAAGACAGATTCTGCCAGAGGCATCCGTGGACTCTCCTTCAGTCCTGCAGGGACAGACGAAGAAACCAGGTCAGGCAGACAGACTGAGAGAGAGAGAGATTCACATTTGTACAAAAGCACGTTTAAATTATGTACACATTCATACTGAAGCAGACAGTTTGGTAAAGCCGGGATGGAAACAGTTATGCAAATGAGCGTAGGAAGCAGAGACAACGAGCTTGAAGCAGAGCACACCACGGAGGACATCTCAAGGGCAGAAAGCCGCGCCGATGCATCCGTGTGGGAACATTCATCTAAAGTTTCCCAGAAGCCACAAAAATGCAGCTCAGTTGCACCGTCTTCCTTTTAAACTCACCTCCTCTTTGAAACACAGATTTGAGCCTCCAGATAATAATGTGATCTTTGTGATATCCTGACTTACCTCTCAGCAGACACGTCTCACTTCTTCTGCCTCGTAGAGGAGCCCGGTGCTGTTGGTGAAGTTCAGAGGGAGACATGGTTCAGGCAGAGGGTGCTCCGTCTCTCTGTCGTTAACCACACATTCGGTGGGGCAGTGCATGGGGCCAAGGACCTAGAACACCACAATGTTTGATCCCATCACCCATAAACCATCAGATGTACAATCTGAACATTTTGGTTTGATTAATTTGGCAACTTAGCAGCATTAAGTTAACAGGATCTATGAAAGTTGGTTCTGAGGAAAGGCTTGAAACAGTCAGCATCTTACCTGTTTTAGATAGCTCTTTGAATGACCTCAGTTTGAAGAACTAGATATTACACTGACAAACTAGTTACAGTGAATCCAAGAACAACACAGAAATCACGCCAATCTCACATGTTTGTTATGTTCTGTGACCACTAGGGGGCAGGATGTGCTTGCAGACATTCAGAGGAGAAGAAGAATGTAAGATGGAAGCCGGATGTGACATTGGCCCAATCCCAATTCTCGCACACTTGCGCCCTTCAATTGCACGATCCCGACTAGGGGTGCGAGTGTGTAGGGTGTCCTGATTCTCAAGTGCAGAAGTTGATCACGCCCCTTTTGCATCCTTGATCCATACTTCACCCAAGTCTGCATCGATGCGGACTTGGGTGAAGTGCGTTACCCACAAGCCAACGCTGCAGGAGAACAGGCTCAAGTTCATTGTCTGAAAATAGTTGTTTCCTATTGGAAGTAGTTCCTTGCAGGATGATTAGTTGATGCTCTAACACTTTTAGACAAAGCAGCAACAAATGTTCAATTATTTCAAATAATTGTTTGTTTGTTTGTTTGTTGGAAAGTTGTTAATAAAGTTTCTTTTGAAAAGGTTTCACAGCGACCAGCATCCCGGCATACGTTGTGGTCAATGACACAATGCTCCCCATCTCAATTCAGCAATCATTTGCACATTTGTGTATCACGCACTAGAAGCCTTACGTTGCCCTGCTGAAGGCCGCAGGGCGCGGTGCGAGCATTGGGATTGGCCATAGCGGTCCGTAATAAAGGTCTGTGGATAAATGATAAATGACCCGCACTTGTATAGCGCCTCTACGAGTAACGACTCCAAAGTACTTTACACTACAGTGTATCGTTCATCCATTCACACACTCATTCACACACTGATGGTGATGAGCTACGATGTAGCCACAGCTGCCCTGGGGCGCACTGACAGAGGCGAGGCTGCCGAGCACAGGCGCCACCGGTCCCTCCGACCACCACCAGCAGGCAAGCTGGGTTAAACAACAGCAGGATTGGAGCCGGGATCGAACCTGCAACCTTCTGATTACTGAACAACCCGCTCAACCTGTTGAGCTGCTGCTGCCCAATGAAGTAACTGCTGCCCTGCCATTTCTATTGTGAATAATTCTGTCTTACATAGTCGTAGATTATGGTAGTTTAAAGATGGCAACAACACGGCCCAACTGGTCAGAACTAGTTTCATTAGGTGACGGACCTGTTGTTTGTGAATGCAGCTGGTCTTCTGTCGGCTGGCAGAGCCATCGGTTAGTTTGAGCCAGCAGAGAGGAGAGAGCAAGGTTCAGGTTGAGTTCTAGAAGTTTTAACCTGTTTTCCGTTCTTTTCTCCCAGATTGCTGGTGCAATTGAACTGCTATGATTGCAAAGCTAGGAATAAACTAAGAAAGCTAAAAACGGCATCGTGTTTCACCACACCATGAATGCTAGCCTACTAAATAGTTATGTAGTTATAGTTATATAGGTGCCAACAGCAGGTCCAAAATCTAAAACTGAACTTTTGGGAATTGGCATTGTGTGTTCTTGTATTCTGGAGATGTTCAACCTTTGACCTGTATGTTTTTAATTAGCAGCGTTTGATTAAACAGCAAGAAAACAAATTTCCTATTCCCCCTTTAAGTCAAGTGTTCTCGTGCAGTACTTGTTTAGCGTACTTGAACAGAGCCCTCGGTGCCGCTGATGATGGCATCGTTGGGAAGCTGAGCTGCGATTGAAAAAGCACAGACAGCCATCCTCTTCCTGGAGAACTTCATCACCACAATCACTGACTCGTCCACTCCTACAAAACACAGCAGACTCTCATAAACCAGTAAGGAACTAAAAGATCTGAATAAAGTTGATTTAAATCGTTTTAGCTGCATGGTTTTCAGTGGAGTACTTGTTGCATGATACTTTTCAGTGGAGTACTTGTTGCACGATACTTTTCAGTGGAGTACTTGTTGTACGATACTTTTCAGTGGAGTACTTGTTGCACGATACTTTTCAGTGGAGTACTTGTTGCATGATACTTTTCAGTGGAGTACTTGTTGCACGATACTTTTCAGTGGAGTACTTGTTGCACGATACTTTTCAGTGGAGTACTTGTTGCACGATACTTTTCAGTGGAGTACTTGTTGCACGATTCTTTTCAGTGGAGTACTTGTTGCACGATTCTTTTCAGTGGAGTACTTGTTGCACGATACTTTTCAGTGGAGTACTTGTTGCACGATACTTTTCAGTGGAGTACTTGTTGCACGATACTTTTCAGTGGAGTACTTGTTGCACGATACTTTTCAGTGGTGTACTTGTTGCACGATACTTTTCAGTGGAGTACTTGTTGCACGATACTTTTCAGTGGAGTACTTGTTGCACGATACTTTTCAGTGGAGTACTTGTTGCATGATACTTTTCAGTGGAGTACTTGTTGCATGATACTTTTCAGTGGAGTACTTGTTGCAAGATACTTTTCAGTGGAGTATTTGTTGCATGATACTTTTCAGTGGAGTACTTGTTGCATGAAACTTTTCAGTGGAGTACTTGTTACATGATACTTTTCAGTGGAGTACTTGTTGCATGATACTTTTCAGTGGTGTACTTGTTACATGATACTTTCCAGTGGCGTACTTGTTGCACGATACTTTTCAGTGGAGTACATGTTGCACGATACTTTTCAGTGGAGTACTTGTTGCACGATACTTTTCAGTGGAGTACTTGTTGCATGATACTTTTCAGTGGAGTACTTGTTGCATGATACTTTTCAGTGGAGTACTTGTTGCATGATACTTTTCAGTGGAGTACTTGTTGCATGATACTTTTCAGTGGAGTACTTGTTGCATGATACTTTTCAGTGGAGTACTTGTTGCATGATACTTTTCAGTGGAGTACTTGTTGCACGATACTTTTCAGTGGCGTACTTGTTGCACGATACTTTTCAGTGGAGTACCTGTTGCACGATACTTTTCAGTGGAGTATTTGTTGCATGATACTTTTCAGTGATGTACTTGTTGCATGATACTTTTCAGTGGTGTACTTGTTGCATGATACTTTTCAGTGGTGTACTTGTTGCATGATACTTTTCAGTGGAGTACTTGTTGCATGATACTTTTCAGTGGAGTATTTGTTGCATGATACTTTTCAGTGGAGTACTTGTTGCATGAAACTTTTCAGTGGAGTACTTGTTACATGATACTTTTCAGTGGAGTACTTGTTGCATGATACTTTTCAGTGGTGTACTTGTTACATGATACTTTCCAGTGGCGTACTTGTTGCACGATACTTTTCAGTGGAGTACATGTTGCACGATACTTTTCAGTGGAGTACTTGTTGCACGATACTTTTCAGTGGAGTACTTGTTGCATGATACTTTTCAGTGGAGTACTTGTTGCATGATACTTTTCAGTGGAGTACTTGTTGCATGATACTTTTCAGTGGAGTACTTGTTGCATGATACTTTTCAGTGGAGTACTTGTTGCATGATACTTTTCAGTGGAGTACTTGTTGCATGATACTTTTCAGTGGCGTACTTGTTGCACGATACTTTTCAGTGGAGTACCTGTTGCACGATACTTTTCAGTGGAGTATTTGTTGCATGATACTTTTCAGTGGAGTACTTGTTGCACGATACTTTTCAGTGGTGTACTTGTTGCATGATACTTTTCAGTGGTGTACTTGTTGCATGATACTTTTCAGTGGTGTACTTGTTGCATGATACTTTTCAGTGGAGTACTTGTTGCATGATACTTTTCAGTGGAGTATTTGTTGCACGATACTTTTCAGTGGTGTACTTGTTGCACGGTACTTTTCAGTGGAGTACTTGTTGCACGATACTTTTCAGTGGAGTACTTGTTGCATGATACTTTTCAGTGGAGTACTTGTTGCACGATACTTTTCAGTGGAGTACTTGTTGCACGATACTTTTCAGTGGAGTACTTGTTGCACGATACTTTTCAGTGGAGTACTTGTTGCACGATACTTTTCAGTGGAGTACTTGTTGCACGATACTTTTCAGTGGAGTACTTGTTGCACGATACTTTTCAGTGGTGTACTTGTTGCACGATACTTTTCAGTGGAGTACTTGTTGCACGATACTTTTCAGTGGAGTACTTGTTGCACGATACTTTTCAGTGGAGTACTTGTTGCATGATACTTTTCAGTGGAGTACTTGTTGCAAGATACTTTTCAGTGGAGTATTTGTTGCATGATACTTTTCAGTGGAGTACTTGTTGCATGAAACTTTTCAGTGGCGTACTTGTTACATGATACTTTTCAGTGGAGTACTTGTTGCATGATACTTTTCAGTGGTGTACTTGTTACATGATACTTTCCAGTGGCGTACTTGTTGCACGATACTTTTCAGTGGAGTACATGTTGCACGATACTTTTCAGTGGAGTACTTGTTGCACGATACTTTTCAGTGGAGTACTTGTTGCATGATACTTTTCAGTGGAGTACTTGTTGCATGATACTTTTCAGTGGAGTACTTGTTGCATGATACTTTTCAGTGGAGTACTTGTTGCACGATACTTTTCAGTGGAGTACTTGTTGCATGATACTTTTCAGTGGCGTACTTGTTGCATGATACTTTTCAGTGGCGTACTTGTTGCATGATACTTTTCAGTGGAGTACTTGTTACATGATACTTTTCAGTGGAGTACTTGTTGCATGATACTTTCCAGTGGAGTACTTGTTGCACGATACTTTCCAGTGGAGTACTTGTTGCACGATACTTTCCAGTGGAGTACTTGTTGCACGATACTTTCCAGTGGAGTACTTGTTGCATGATACTTTCCAGTGGTGTACTTGTTGCATGATACTTTTGTAAAAGGAAATCTCTACATACACACAAAGGAGACATTCCTCCCTATGTTGGCAGGAGGAGGCTGATGCAGGGATGCTGCCATGTTCTTACAGTGAAGGATTCTGGGAGACGTGCTCCCCCGCCAGTTCCTCTGTATTCCTGTTTTCTCTGAGGGGATTTGGATTAGTGGGACATCTTTATAATAGTAATCTTTGAGTGTGTGAAAGCAGAATGGCTCCTTAAGGATCATTTACACGTGATTTTACTCTTGAAGATTCTTCTTTGTCCCTTTGAGGATTCGTCCGTTCTCGTGTCTCTCTAAACATCGAGGTTTAATTTGCCGACCCAGGACCAATCAGATGTGCCGCCCCTGGCACAAAACTACTAACCACACGACAGCCTTGTGACCCAGTTTGTTAAAGTGTTAATCAAACTGAAATCCAGCTGACTTGAGCTGAATGTTGGATCCTACCAGAATCCAGCAGCACCCCCGTGGCCTGGATGGACTCTGGCCTCTCGCCGTTAAACACCATCAGCACAAACTGCAGGCAGTACACGCCGATGTCCAGCAGCGCTCCTCCCCCCAGCTCCTTCTCCACCCAGCGGGGGATGTGGAGCTGACGGGAACCGAAGCAGTCTGTCACCAGCTTCACCTCCCCTACTGCCTCCTCCTGCAGCAGCCGGCGCACCTCCGCATGCACGGGGAAGCAGCGGGACCAGATGGCCTGGAGGGAAAGAGGCAGAAACCTCGCATCAAAACAATCCAGACTAAACTTTCACCAGTGGGGTGGTTATTACCCAGATCTGTGGCAGATGTGGAGAACTTCCAGTGTTTAGTGTTGCACACATGCAAGTTAGCCATGAAAATCACCACCTAGGCCAAAAGTCTAGATGAACCCTAAAAGAAGAGGTACTTCCTTAAGTACCTTGAGAGTGTGGTAAAATGTATTTAGCAACACATTTGACTACATTTACTATATTTGTGAAAACTACCAAGAATCTAGTATCAAACTCAGCATGAGTACTTCAGGATGGAGATGAGGTGAGCTGTGATGAACGACTCCTGAAGCCAGCTCATCAGTTGGAATCCTGTTTTGCTGTAAAACACTTTTCCAAGACGCCCGCGACCCACAGAAAATACAAACGCTTTGTTGACGTCATGTCTTCATAAAGCGTCTTAAATGTTCTCATTATGTCTGCAGTTCATGCAAAGAGACAGAAGCTCTGCACCCGGCGCCGATCCAAATGATCACCAGCAGCAGCAGGAGCCGCCTCACCTCCATCAGGAGACGCGGCTTTTCTCGGCCTCCTCCACCAGGTCCTTCAGCTGTCTGGCGTTCATAGCGAAGGGTTTCTCACAGAGCACGTTCTTCCCAGCCTCAAGGAGCAGAAGTCCAACTCTCCAGTGCTCCGTGTGCAGCACCCCCAGGTGTACGACGTCTGTGATGACACAGGTGTTTCATTTTCACAGGTAACAACGTTCCTGCTCTGCTCTCACCAATGTCTGGACCTGCTGCCAGCTCCTCGTAACGGCCATGAGCCTTCTTGGCAAGACCTCTGGCCCTCTCCAAACTTCTTGATGCAACGGCAGGAATCTGTGAGACAAAACTGTAGTCAGGATCAAAGCAGACACCTGAGGTCTTAACGAGGAAGTCTGCGCGCTGATCACCCGGTGATCTTCAGGTGGGAGGGTCTTCATGGTCACGCTGAAGTCGTGGCTGATCTTCCCCGCGCCACAGAGTCCCCATCGAGTTGCCGTGTTGAACTGGATGGTGAGTGACAAACGAGAGAGATGCTGCTTTGGTTCGGGTCTGAGCTGCAGGCGAGTCGTGACCTTGGGAGGAGTTCAGCGCGTTCAGGAGGAGAAACTCACTAAACTGTCAAGCTGCCGTGCCAGCGGGTAGCAGGCTCCATTTATATGCTGGAGAGGCACAATGTGTCACCTTCCTGCTGCTCCCACCCTGAGGTGGAGGTTGTAACACACACACTCACACACAAACACACACGTCCCCTGCGGTTGCTGATGCAGGCTTTTCCATCCAGGCAGAGGTGGTTTGCACCGGTTATCCAACAATCTGCAACAGCACGATCGCCGAGGTCTTGCCCATCATTAACATGTCATGAATGGGATCAGCAGCGCACGATTTAACACACAAAGGCTCACCCCGCCTTCAAATGAGCTGGGGTCAAACATCTGGTGCACTTCTCTCCGGGTGGAGGAACTATGATGGTCTGACGGCCAGCTGCTGGGTAGACAGAACGCTCACGGAGCCTAACGCAGGGCAATTTAACTGCCCAGTAAGCTGAGCCAGGACGACTCCGGGACAGCATCAGGGCGCTCGCCCTTCAGCTAAATGTTATCTGTTTAGCAGCGCAGGCGGTGGTGGTCCAAGCTCCACCAGCAGAGGACACTGTGCTGTCAGCAGACTTCAGCTTCTCCCTCCAGCTCCGAGGATCTGACGTGACTCGTGCAACAAATGACATCGTTTTTATTTAGCTAAATCCGGTAGCGTCAGAGGGGAGGCGGTGTTTTGATTCAGAGCAGCAACTTAACGGGACTTTGCTGTTTCCGTCCTTACTTTTGAAGGTTTGAGACTGCAGATGTTGGGGGGTTTTAGACCCCCCCGGTTGACACGTCCTACAGCTGCTGGACCATGAGCGGATGCATTCGTGTACATTTTAAAGCAGAGGGAGTCTCATCAACGACGGCACTCCTCGCTGCCTCTTCTCCTTTTATATTTCACTTTCAAATGATTTCTGAGGGCTGTGTGCCGTTGTCATAACAACAAGGTACCAGCTGGGCAATTTGTATGCAAATGGCATTGGGCTTGGTTTGACATCGCTGCGTATGACACAGGAGCCGGCTGCTGCAGGAATGCTCACCTGTTCCACCACTAATGTGTACTTTCTCCGAGGGGGGAACTGGTTGTGGGGTGAGCCTTTTAGGGGGGAGGGTGGGAGGTAAACGTGTGAGCTGACAGGGTGGGTGTGTAACTCTATCTCGAATACGTGTGAAGCATCAGATGTGCTGCTTGAGTCAGCTGCCAGCAGACGGACACACAGAACAGGCTCAGGTGGTTCTGGACAGAATTGGGATGGGCTTCGACCTCGAGGCCCTGGGAGGTCGTGAATTCACCCTCTCATCCTCAGCTGGGCCGTGACTGGAAAATGAGAATTTTTATTATGGCCCAAAACAGGGTCCAACACTTCAAGGCCCGGACCTCCTCCTCACCCAGCTGGACGAAGGTGGACAGGAAGCTGGCTGATGTCCTTCAGAAACCCGGCGTGAGAGTGGAAGCAGGCGCCTTTATTCCGGACGACCAGTCGGACCGTCGTCGCCGTCCACTCCCATCACCTCCCACTGTCTTTACCTGATAAACAACTCATTGGTTGGCTGCTTGTCTTTTTCTATGGAGAAATGGACGAATAGCATTGGACGGGTCATGTGACCGGTCACAAGTTGCCTCCTCCTGAAGTGGGGGTGGTTGATCACGACAGCTTTGTGTCCCACGCGGTTTCTTCTGAGCTTCTCGCTGCAGGTCACCAGCACTGATGCTGGGAAACTGAATCCTTTATGGGATGCATGTTTGCTTTTGTCGTCTCTGCTGAGATGAAACTGAATGAAAGTAAAGTTAAAGCCATAAAGTGTCTCTGTTGCCGTCCTGTATTTCATTAGCAACTTTAAATGAACAGGAAGTAAAACGGACCAGAGAGGGAGGGAGAGACAGCCTCATCTTCTTTTGATTGATGTGAAGATGCTGAGGGAGTTTTTTCTGCCCTCCCCCGAGCTCTCGGTGTAAGCGAGAACCGTTTCTGTGTGTTTGTCGTGCCGGGAGAGGAACTCCGGCGCAGCGGTTATGGGAACAACGTCCTGCCGTCTCAAGGTCACTGCAGAGGAAGGTGACATGCAGGCTGAACCAGCACGAGGAGGTGCCAGCCATTTTGGAGGGAGGGGAGAGGGAGGTGGTGAAGCAAGGAGTAATGAGTCCTTTAGTCACTGGTCCAGCATGTTGGGATGTGTGGACTAGTTTATTTTCTCCATCAGAAAATGTGTGGCTGAGCGAGCTGACAGAAGCGCGAGCCTTTGAGCTGCATTGTGCCGGCCCGTTGAGGTCATGTTGTCTGCAGAACACACACACACCGGGAGGAAGGGCAGCAGAACCAGAACTCACTTAGCAGCCCCTTTTCCAGATGTTCTTGGCACAGAGCAAAGCTGGATGAGGACGAAAACACACACAGATGAGCATTTTTTAGGCCCTGTCCACACGTAGTCGGAGATCTGCCAAAACGTAGATATTTTTCTACGTTTTGGCCTGTCATCCACACGAAAACGGAGTTTTTTCACACGAAAACGGATCTTTTTAAAAACTCCGGCCAAAGTGAAGATCTGCGTTTTCTCCGTTTTGGGTGTCTGCGTGTGGACGGACAAAACCGGAGTTTTAAGGTTCGCAACGTCACTTTCCGCGACAAAAAAATGCTGACATCACGTGTGCGACCTGTGTTTACACTAGCCGACAGCATGGATGCCCTCAGAGCTGCGCTCGCTTTATCAATTGTCCAAGCGCTTTTTGCTTGTTTGTTTTTGCAAGAGGAATTACTGCTCCTTGCGGAAGACCACAGACGAAGGACGAGGTTAAGAACGGGGGAAGTACTGCCGCCTACAGGTCTGGCATGTCCTTAACAACGTATTTATCCGGGTACGTGTGGACAGAGTTTTTTTAAAACGCGGTGGTGTGGATGCAAGTTTTTGGAGGGGTGGATATTGGTTTTTAAAAAACCCCGGCTACGTGTGGACTAGGCCTTAGTCTCAATGGTATCTGTTGTGGCCCACTTCCTGTGTGGGTTTTATTCTCCACCTTCCCTTGTTCACCTTGGTGAGCGCCCTTCTCTGTTACTTGTTAGGAAAAACTGTTTTTTCTCCCGATAATCACTTTTAAATTCTGACAATGACTTCAAATTCCAGCAGAATCCAGCTGGATCTCTTACGAGCTGCAGGATATAAACACTCGGAGGGTGTGGGTCCTGCATTATTACGGTTTGGATGAGTGGAAAGCACCACGTCTAGACCGCGATCCAGTGGACGATAGTGGGCGGGGTTCCCAAAATAAGAGTCTACGAAAGGAAACACTGAAGAAGAGCTGACAGGAAATGAGAGTTCAATCAGGTCATGAGAATACACCTGAGAGCTTTCTACAGGCAGGGGCAGTTCAGGGGGAGGGTCCAGGGTGGACCAGTGCCACTTTGGCAGCAAGCTTGGACCCCGCTCATCATAAACACTGTCATTCACGTTGTCACCAGACTCATAACGAAGACATCAAAGTATATTTAGCAAAATGGATCTTCACTGAAACTTATTAATGAGCCTTTGTAACTAAAGTAACTGTAACTGAATTCCTGTATTACTACTGTAATTGCTGCCCAACATTTAAAAGGCAATATTTGTCCCCACCCTTCCTGATGTTAGACTAGAACCAAACAGATAAAGCTGGGACCAGGTGACAGTATTATTATTCAAAGGTGGATGAAGTAAGAGTGACACCCTGTGGTCAAATGTGGGAACTGCAGTCTATGTTGAAAACAAACAAGCAACACCCTCATATTTGAGAGTTTCATGGCTGTTGCCATCTACGGATCAGCGCCCGACGATTCTGGATAACAAGAGTCACAAACAGCAAGTTGATCAGTGGAGTTTTGACTTAAGAAGTCGGGGGGACCCAACCAGCATGGGTGGGGGGTGGTGGTGGTGGTGGGGGCGTCTTTACGATAAGTATACAAAAAATATGTATAAAACTACAGCCTAGAGGCTCTTTTATGCTATGTCAGGAATGCAGAAATGTCAAGAACACAGGTGGCAGGAATGGCCAATCACACGTTAGCAAGTATCAGCAGAGCCAATAGATGAGCGTCAGCACCAGCGGTTGTTTTCCGCTGGGTCCTAGTGTTCGACCAGTGTCTGTTAAATAAAACGTCATGTTGTTTTTGGACACGGACAACCCCCCCCCCCCCCCCCCCCCCCCACACACACACACACACACACAAAAGCAGTAGAGAAACACATTTCACTGGAACATCAAGTTGTTAGTAACTGAAAAAGTAGCCTGAGATATTTTAGAGATGACTGTTTTTAGTAGTGCCTTTCACAGTGCTTCAAAACAGATCGTGACACAATGTTGCAATGCATTCTGGGACGTATCCTAGGAAAACAGGTGTGTAACTTGCATGGGTGCTTATGGGTCTGAGTGTTTCCACTCGTCATAACGTTTCCTCTCCTAAAGATTTTCAGAAGGGAAGACACGAAGCATGGCTGCTGTGAGTTGTGCAAAGCTGACTCTAGAGACCCAGACCGGAAGTCAGGGAAGACATTTTTAATCCCTTTTCCAAAACCGGGTAAGGTGACGCAGCTGGGTGCACGATCCTAGCTGGTGCTGATCTTTAGTTTCAGGCATCAATCTACAGGTGAACAACACAAAACAAACACATGCATGATCATCCAGCGGAGGATCTTAAGTTACTTAAAGCCCATACACGTATTTTCTGTTTGGGATCTTCAACACATCAAACTAAAATATCTGAATGTTCACAGAAGAGTGTCACGGTCAGCGTGAGCCTAAACAGGGTTTTTCCAGCCAAGCAATCATTTCCTCCTCATGGCGTTCGGCCTCTGTGGTGAATGTTTATGTCTGTTTGGGTTATCAGAACCGGGCCTGTGATGGAGGGGCTCCTATCGGTTTCCATTAACGGCAGCCTGAACTGAGGACATGGACCAGACGCTGTCAGTGGTGAAAAAATCTTCTTTACTCTCTCTCTCTCTCTCTCTCTCTCTCTCTCTCTCTCTCTCTCTCTCTCTCTCTCTCTCTCTCTCTCACGCACGCACGCACACACACACACACACACACACACACACACACACACACACACACACACACACACACACACACACACACACACACACACACACACACACACACACACACACACACACACACACACACACAATCTCATGTTGCTGCCCAGGTCCATGATGGTGCCACCTTGTATCGCTGAGATTGTGTGATGTGATACCGAGTTCATCAAAGAGCTCCTGCTGAGGTGAGAGAGGTGGTCATGGCAGGACCCGAGACACGGAGCAGATACCGACCGGACTCTATCAGCCCTCAGATAGAGCCCATTAGGTCCTCCAGGAACGTCCATTATGGAGCACAGACCCGTCACCCTCATGATGCTCTGTGCATCAGCCGGCAGGCTCACTTTCAGGGTTGGGATGTGGTGTGTGTGTGTGTGTGTGTGTGTGTGTGTGTGTGTGTGTGTGTCCAAAAGGAGAACATCATGGTGATATTACTACATGTTATTTTGTGCTGAATAAACTTTGTGAAGATAATTGAGTTTTGCTCATTTAAACGATTGAAGGCTGCAGCTCAAACTCATCATAAAGTGTGAAAATAGAAAGCAGCCAGACTTCTACATCATGATTTTAGGAAAGACTGCAGAAATTAAAGCGTCTCAGGACCGTTTTTCTCCTGCATCATAAATGTGGCCTTCAGAGAAGGTGTTGCATGGTTTTTAACCTACGTTTCAGCTGAAATGCTTGAGGACCTGACAGAGAACGGCTAACCAGTGACCAGTGCAGCTTCTTCTCCCTCCTTATGATTTTTGCTCTCCACCAGGGCGCCGCCTCCCTCCTGCTGGCCAGTCACACGGACTTCTCTGCAGGGCGGCTGAAGCCATTTAGCAGCCAACACACTCTGCTGTGTCTCCTTGTTTAATTGCCTGATAGGGCCTGCGATATTTTTATCAGCCGTCCTGTGGCGGACGGCTGCCCAGAGGGGAGGTGTGTGTGTGTGTCTTCTCAAGTCATGCCTCAGTAGGTCTCTGACATGAGAAGCTGCCTGCGTGCTGCAGGAAACCCTGCACTTCTGTGCACCTGCATATAAATTTGTGTGACCCAGGCTGTCAGCCGTGAC